>NW_028300966.1:2180000-2480000 GCF_049000335.1 Polistes dominula | reverse complement strand
TCAGACTACCGTTCGCATTGTTACGTAAATCCTATTCGGTCTGTTGCGGTTCGAAAACGTAACTATTCGCGAGAAAAGATGCTCGCCTTTTCCTCATTCACTCCTTTTCTCATCTCGGCGAACATCATTAACGGATTTTTCATTTTTTCTTTTCTTTTCTCTTTTCTTTTCTTTTCTTTCCTTTCCTTTCCTTTCTTCTTCTATTTTTTTTTTTTTTTTACTTTTCTTTTTTGTAGATCTATGAAAGGAATAACTCCACCCTCTAAGTAACATTAATATCGTGCCCCTGGATTATTTGCGATTTTCGTGATGAGAGAACGGATACTATTTTCAGAATTTTCCCTTTTACCCATCGTCCCGACGCATTCCACCACGTTCATTGCAGATGAGAAAACCCCCGAATTAAATTCGTTAAGAATAACCGAGATTTCTTTGTTGCAAAAATAATTTCCTCTCCTGGCTCAACGCCATTACGATCATTTGTCTTGGAAGAAACTACGACTTTGATATATCTATTTGTGTGTATATGTATATATATATAATAATTCTCTCTATATACGATTGCTACAAATGAATTTGTGTTAACACGGATATTATTTACATAATCTTAACATAAATCTGACTGGACTGGTGAATAAATTATACGAACGTATCTATCCGGCGGATTAATGAATACACCAAAGAGATCTTCGATACACGGAACCATCTCGGAATCGGACAGAGTATAGTAACTTAGGTGGGTGCATACTAAAAGCAAAAGATAGAAGAAGGGTCGTAAAATCAATAGAAATACGGTATTGCGGATTGCTTGTATTATTTTCGGGGATCAACCGCCTGCTTGCCTGCCTGCCTGCCTGCTGACTTGCCTATCCCGTTGAAATTTATATTTACGTTTTAATTATTTCGTTTCTTAGAACGGTAAGTCTCGAGATTTATTGTGCTACCGAATTCCAACTAGTTACTTCGGTACACGTAGGGAAGAAGCACACGCTCGAACAGTTTTCGCGGGGTTTTCGCAGTCGTTAAAACGGAACGTTTAATTATGAAGCACGTCGGTGCGAGTAATCGTTTCAGCCGATAAAAGGGAAAACAACGTGGATGGTAGAGAGAGAGTTTCCACGGAGATTTTCACCCTTCGAGTACTCGTCCGGAGCTTAAAAAATTTCACCGCCACTCTACCGCTCCCAACGTACTAAAAACAACGGATTTGCGATCTCTTTTCTCTTTTTCTTTCTATTTTTTTTACCCTCTCCTCTCCCTAACTCTCCCTACACACACGATATTTTTGTTATTCGTTCGATAAAGTCAAAGAAAATATCAACGAATTAATAGAAAATTCTGACAAGGGAGGATATTCTAAAATCGATAAGATTTTTCTTTAGTTTTATATTACTAGCTAGAGAAAATATCATGAAAATATGCTCTACTTTAGACTCTATTTACTATTAAGCTTCTAAATCCTTCTGATTACATATATATATATATACCTATATATAAGGCATCTCGTTAAAAAATATAATCAACCTCTACTTTTTTTTTTTTATATTTATTTTAAGCCATCTCATTGGGGCGATCTGATACTCGGGTGGTCCGATCTCGCGAGTTTCAGACATCATTAAAAAACAGACGACCAACGCGATAATAAGCTTCTCGATTTGTGAGCGAGCGAACTCGTTTCGTCGCCGATCCGCTTTGCTCGGGGCGTTGGACTGGAGTCCGGTAGAAAAAATACACACACATACACACATATTCTCTTTTCCTTCTTTTTTTTCTTTCTCGTCTCTGCTACCTTTTCCTATCTCGTGTCCATGGACCAAGCCAACATCCGTAAGCCGGTGAGAGAACTCGAGCCGTTGATACAGGAACCAAGAAGAAAACAACAACAACGAATAAGAAGAAGAAGAAGAGAAAGAGAAAGAGAAGAAGAAGAGAAGGACGAATACGTGGGCGGCCAGAACGGAATCTTCTGCGAGTCGCACTCTCCCCAACAACGAAGCGAGACGAGGTAAATCCCAGACTGATATCTTGAGCCTTTAGTTAATCCACCGCGTAGATTACTTCTCATTGCTTAATACATTCGGATGCACGCGCAGGACAACATATATATACTCACACATATGTGCAACAGTAATCACACAAACGGAAAATATCTATAAATGTTATCAACTATATATATATATATATATATATATATATATATATATATATATATATATATATATATATATATACATTTATATATAACTTTATCTACTAAATATCTATATTTGTATGGAAGAAGAAGCATTGTGTTTATATAGAAAATATTCATATGTGTGTATGTATGCTAACGTACATAAGTATATACGTATGCATGTAGACATTGTACGTATATATATGTATATATAGATATATATATGTACGTAGACTTAGAGATCGTAATAAAGAGGAGGCGGAGAAGGAAAGATTGCCAACGCGCAAGTAATTTCGCGGGATTAATATTTAATATCCTGGAGAATGAGAAAGGGAGTGGTGTAGTTCTCTCTCTCTCTCTCTCTCTTTTCTTCTACCTCATCCCCCTACTTCTTTTTCTTCCAATTGAAACTCAGCACCCTTTCCTCCAGCGTAGTTTCATCGACTTCAGACGACCTCAATGAACTACCTCGACATTCGTTATCATCCCCTACGATACACGATTCGTTCGATTCGTACGAACGAACGAACGAACGAACGAACGAACGAACGAACGAACGCGTTCTTCTTCCTTCCAACCGAAGCCAAGTCGACACTTGACCCAAACATGCTCTGGGATAAGAGCGAATTGAGAGATTGGAGGCTTACTACCATCGTCAGAAAATAGTTCGAATACGCGTTATTACCGGCTGCTACCGTCGTTTCGTATAATAGTACAAATCGAGCTTTCTCTTTTCTGTGTATTACTGACATTACTATTACTATTATTACTACCATCGTTAAATATTCACCTACCACCAACCATCGTCATACACGTTCGCGGAAATATACCGTCGTGCAATCATACACGGCTTCAAAACGATATTCTCGCGACCCTACTTCGTAATCTTTCCTTCTCTCTAAGAATCTCTCGAATGTGATGTGGTAGTAGTAGTAGTAAGTAACTCTCCTCGGAAGTACACACGCGCGTAAAAATCACAAAACTTTATTTCATCGTAGAAAAGTGGAGGAAAGATGAACTGATTTTTATTTAGGAGATGTTATATTCATCGTGGATTATCCGAGTTCCCTTAAGATTCAATCTAACACACGGTCCTATCCCGTATATATATATATATATATATCTATTCTCAAAACGTCGCTTCCTTTCTACTTCATTTTCTTCTTGTTTTGAAGGATGACAAAAAAAAAGAAAGAAATAAAAAGAAAATGTTGATTATTTCGTTGAATCAAGAGGGGAATTATAAATAATTACGTTAGAGCTTTACTCAATCACGTCATCGTATTTACCCGTCATCCATCGATGTACCTAAATCAGATAGAAAGGACAGGGATTTCATAGGATTAATAACGTAGAGGAGAAAATCGATGTATCGATAGAGAATCGATTGATCGGCTTATCATCGTGAACCCTACTACTCGTTATTCAAAAGTGACAGATTCCCGTCGGCCGCGATATCGTTGTCATAGATAAACTTAAGCGTTAGCGAATCGCATTCGTGTCAGTTGAGAGAGGAGGTATGCACGTAGAAGCATATCCGCTAGGAATGTCATATCTGTTGACAGCATGACCCGGAAGCATCCTCGCATCAGTTGAAACTTGTAACGCGTCTACGCGATTCACGTTCCAACGTATTGTTCCAGCCGCGTTCACCTGAAACATTCGTCCATCCTAATTTCATTCGTTCTCGACCTCGCTAACATGACGGTTATCATTGTATCCTGTTAAATTGTCATGTTCGGAAAATTATCCTACGAATGATTTGATTTTTTCTTTTTTTCTGAAAATGTTTTAACCTTTACAGTGCTATAGACGCATATATGCGTTTGGTGAAAATTACCAGAATGGTTTATTGACATATATACGTGTTTGTTAACACTTTAATGGCCGCACGCAGTGTACGCAGTCAAACGTCGTCAGGGTCCTGGTAATATTTTTCAAGAATTCATTTTATTATCATTTATGAAAAAATTAACATAAAACAAAAAACAACAAATTAAAAACAACAAATATAATTTTATATATAAAGTTATAAATAAAATAACAGCCAATGTTCCGGCTATCACAGACATGTTGTGTGAGCGGCCATTAAAGTGTTAATATCAATGAAAAATAATGTAATGTTTATATTAATTAATGAAATAATATTCAGAAACAAAAACTTTAATTATTAAATATAATTTATTATTAAAATCTATTGTATTTAATAATAAATTATTCCGTTCTTACACAAAACATTTTAGTTAAAGATATTCAGCACTCAAAGGCTTAAACACAATCCTTTCAAAAATAAAGAATACAATTCTAGAATAATATAATACGATTGAAAAATATTTTGAACATTTCTTATTTTTGAATTTTAATCTCAATGTTATCGTTAAATTCGAAAATAATAATTTTTATCAAAAGGAACCACTCGACAAGACGAATAAACGATCGTTCCCTAGAGTTCAAATTTCCAGTTATTTCTCACGAACAACGTACACATATACATACATATATACGTGCACCATATGATTCATTCGCGATCGAAGAGTTTTGCTAGGAACGAAGAAAAAGGAAATCGAAATCGATTATTCGATATCGAATCGTCATCTACCGGAAGGAACAAAAAGAAAAAAATCAATGTTAGAGCAATATGTGCTGTTAGAAAGAAACGGTCGGATCGATTCGTTGGAAAGGGTCAAGTGTTTACAGAAAAGAAGAAAAGTGGGGAATTGGAGGGGGGTTTATGGACAATCGAATCTTCTACTAAAACCAATTGGACCGCTGGCTATTTCATCTAAAGGGGGAGAAGCGGGAGGCGGGGGACGGGCAGGGACCCTTAAAGCTACCTTTTGTAAAATTCCGTCGAGCACATAGCTCGCGGACGGTCAGGAGAAATATAAAGTTAGTTAGAAAGAGATGGAGAAACACGTGTGGAAAACGCGTTAGTTGCGGTCTCTCGTTCGGTTTCAATTATCTAATTGAAAGTGCCAACGTACCATTCCCTCTTGTTCTACACATGCACATATTATATAGGTTTATATACATGAAGAGGAAACCTATGGCGATCCCGATGAGCGAAGCTTGTCGAACGTTTCCCCCTTTCGAAGCTCCCGGCCCTTACAGTGGGTCACTCGCACCCTTAACCTCCGATAAATCGCTCTTACCTACCAACCTACCGTTTCTCTTAGGAACAAGCCCTAAAACTATACGCCACTTGCCAATAACCGTTAAGAATACTACCCGTCCGCTTTTGTTAAAGGCTACTGGTGAGAATAAAAATGAGAGAGAAAGAGATACATGCAACAAGAACGATAGACATAGGGTGGAAAGAAACAAAGAGAGGGAGAGAAATTGAGAGAGTCGAGCAACGAAGGCAATAAGCAGCCAACACACGCAGGAAAACGCATATACGCTTTGCTGACGTGGTTATTCGCGCTTTCAGAATCCACAATTACATACGGTGCACACCGCATTAGACGCGTTTTCCGCCTACGAAGGAAAAGAGAAAATGAGAAAGTGAGTAAGAGAGAGAAGGAGAGTATACCAAGTTAGGTTCGTTCTTGTGCGTGATCGCTTGCAAAGCCATAGATTGTCTGAAAGGTAAGGAGCAAGTGGTATTCGTTGTTAGCAACTTGCAAACGCGAACATCTCCGGAGAAAAGTTTTCTGCTGGCCTATGCACAAATCTTTCCCGACACGAATCAGTATTTTGCTTTCATCTTATCTTATACGTATTAGAAAGTATGTTGATTTCTCTGTGTTCATGGAAAATTTCATGGTTTTTCAAATGATTCAAATGATTAATTTTTTGAAGTGAAAACTTCTTTAGAATAGAGAGTGATTTGAAATTAGAAGTGAAACATTCAAAAAACTAAGTTTCAAAAGAGAATGAGACGAATGCCGAATTTCAGGTTTAGGATAATTGTAGGGTTTATTTGTTATAATATTATTTCGTGCACACAGAGAGGTGTTTAGTTACCATACATATTTTAGTTACTATAAGCAACTCGTCTCATTTCTTCAAATTAAGAACTTGCTTACTGTGTAGTATGTTATGTATTAAATGTCAATGAAACGTAAAATAATTTGTGAATTTGGTAACAATATTATAATAATAATATTATAACAAATAAAACCTACAATTATCCTACACCTGAAATTCTGCATTCGTCTCATTCTCTCGAAACTTAGTTTTTTCAAGGTTTTACTTCTAACACGTGTAATTTACACATGTGATATTTTTATTATCTCTGATCTTCGTTTCTCCACTAATTTTACAACGAATAAAAAAACAATGCTGTATTATATTATATTATATATTATGGTTTAAATTATTAACGAGCAAATTATATTATTTTTATTTATTTGAAATTTCAGGTTGTCCTTTTATTATTTTATTAATATAATTTTTTTTTTGTTTTAACGTGATAATATTCTCGTGAACGAGACAACGCGCATCCAAGCATTTCATTGAAATACGTAAACCGTTTTAATAAAACGTATTTGTATTTAATTTGATTATTATTAACGCTAACGTGTCAATTGCAGATTATGCGAAGGAATTTCTGTTAATTATCTCTCTTTTGATCGAACAGAAAAATGTATTGCACGCATACTCAATTGTTGGTTAATTTTACGATGTAAAACAACAGGAGGAACAAAAAACGAAGAGAATTTAATGCAATATATATATATATTTGTATAGGAATGAAATTCTGTATACAACTTGCCTCTTTTGCGAGAACGATCACAACGATTTACATTTCCACGCTCGTACATCGCGCAGAACAATAATCATCGCATTATTTTATAAAATCCCCGTATACTCTACACATCGATATTACTAATAAATCCTATTATCGTTATCTATTTATATATGAACAATAGAAATAAAAAAAAATAAAAAAAAAATAAAAACATTATTCAGCTATTGATACGAGCATTCGAGATCACTCGTTCGTATATTTGCGAGGCACGTTTCAACGTGGTGGGCCATTCCTCCTCATCGTCGTCGTAAAAATACACACGTGCAAATGTAAATTAAAGTTTTAAATTTCAAAACGATAGTATCACATTTATTTTGTTAAAGAAAATAAAAAGTACGTACAAATCAAATTCTTCTGTATCATCGTCGAATGCGAATCTTCAAATTACGCGAATAATAAAAAAATATTATACAAAGTTGAGAGAATAGTGATGTTACAAAATTTGTAATTATTCTTAAAAGTAAAATTATATCTTGTCGTATTATTAAAAAATTAGAAGTGAAACCTTCGAAAATCTAAGTTTCGAGAGAATGAGACGACTGCAGAATATCAGGAGTAGGATAATTGTAGGGTTTATTTGTTATAATATTATTATTATATTATTGTTATCACATTCAAAAATTATTATACGTTTTATTAAAAACATATATAAATAGATAACAATCCTATATGTTTGTCTCTTTTTCTCTCATTATTTAGTATAGCAGCCGTTTCATAGCTTCGTTACATAGCTTCGTTTCATAGCTGCGTTACCGTTTATTTACTTTTCAGATCACTCCCATTCTAAAGAAGTTTTCACTTCAATAAAGAAACTAGTAAAAAGTATAGACAATGTGTTTAACACGTTAAACCACGCGAATTCTTAGGGAAATTCTCGTCAGGCCACAGGTGTTACTTTGTATTGAAAAAATAGTTGAACGTGTCCGTCACCTGTGACGGACTCGGTTTAAACGGAAAGTCTAGTGTCAGCCACCGATGGCTGACTTGGCACTCAACGTGTTAAGTAGATAAACCCTTAAGCTCGAAGAAAAAGAACGAACGAACATTAAATAGGGGTACATGGGGATTGGGTGTTCGGTAGCAACCGCACGTGAAAATCAAATTTAGATCTCGAAAACTAAGGTGAAGTTGGGAAGACGCGTTTTGCTCGAACGAATACCATCCTTGATCTTCCTTCTCTCGAGAACTTTATTGAAGGGAACAACGAAGGTTAGTTTCTCTCATAGTGGCCGATGTATCGACTCGAATCTACCGTCCTCGTCGTAGTCATAGTCGTCCTAGTAGAATCCTAGAAGCAAATAGAGGAAAACAACTATTAGCGAATCACACGAGAGAGCACTGATCGGCAAACGGTCCGTAAACTTGGAATACGCGTAACGTTTACGCTCGAAACTATGGCCGATAAAGTTTTATACTACGTATGTATGTATATGTGTTGGACCAAAACGTATATGTGAGAGAATATAGTTTTCTCTCTTTCTCTTTTTTAACGGTGCGAAAACACACACGATAGGAAACTTCTACACAATTATATACGTTAAACCTCTCCTCCATCTGAGACCACCACCGGTAAGTGCCACTACCTATTTTCACCCTCCACCTACAACGGGTCATGGAAATTCGATTGAACGTGTTCTTAAAAAGCGTTTATACCACGATTCACGATAAACGGCTATAAAAAGTATTTAAACGACAAATAAAAGTGACTTATAAGTGAGAGAGAAAGAGCGGGGATTTAAATTGCCGTTAAAATCTATATATCCAACTGGGTTTATTTTTCTCGTTTCAATATTAAAATAGGAAAAAATAAATATATATATATATAGGAATATTTGTCGAGAGACAAGTACGATTTAAAAAACAAAAATGTAATAGTAAATTGACACGCAAAGCTTAAATGTACTAGTATATATATACACCTATCTACTCGTTCGAGTACTTCTGTCAAGTTTCAAGCCAGTTATAAACAGTTCCCAATAATTTCGACGAGTGAAAATCGTTAACGCTTCTCTCATCGACTTTTGGACTAACGTTATCTGATTGGTGCTCCCGATCGGACATACGAGGTGCATAACATACGCTCTCGAACACATTCCCGAGTATGAACCGTTCCCAAGCATTGGAATATCGCGTATGTAAATTATAATCCCCAGATTAGAGCGTAATAAATAAAAAGCTTCCTTTCATATTAACAATCATCGGTAAACTATAAGCTTCATGCGCGCGTAACATCCCCTCGTTTGTTTCATACCATTGAAATACATTGATCGAAAATTCAATCGAGAATTCAAACAGTTTAACTGAAAATAAAAGACGCTAATTAAATCAAATTCATTAGTTTCTTTCACTTTTTTTTTCGTCTTTTTTACTCTCAAGGATTAAGTCAAGTACGATCTCGTGTAACATAAATTATCGGCTTGTTAACGATGCAAGAAATACGATCGGCCGAACTTTAAATTCGCTGGATCAGGATGGACGGAGAAAATAAAATAGACAAAAAAAACCCTAGCTGCGTAATAGTGCTCGAAAAGTTGGTCCTCGGGAATAGGGCATGGGGGGTAAAGGATTAGAGGGCCGTAAACATCGACGTTATTGCAGGAGAACGGTTTGGTTGAGTAAAGAGAAAAAGAGAGAGAGAGTTACCGTATGAGAGATTCACGTTGAAACAACATTTTTCTCTATAAATTTGAAACGTGGTTCTCAATAAAGTACTATACCGTGTAGCTCGTATACGCGTCCGTTTCCGGACAGGATGAGTACAACAGAGAAATAGAGAGATGCTGGGTGTATAGATGTGTGTAGTAGTAGTAGTAGTAGTAGTATATATAACGGGTGGCGAACGAGAACGCGTGCACGGAAATGTCGAGTGCAATTCGACGCGTAGATGGAAAAGCTCATAGCTTCGTCGTCGTGTCGAATCGAGTCGTCGGTGGTGGTACTAGGAGGACCTGGGGAAAAAGAGCAGCCTGTATTTGCGAAGCGCGTTTCCGTGTGCTTTTACGGTGTGTGATCAGTCTCGGCTTTTGCTCAGCAACACTAGAATGCCAGGCCATGCCGAAAGGGGGAGGGGAACCTACGACGACGAGGAATGGAGGAAAGCGTGGCATTAAAAGCCGGATGCTTCCAGCAGCCACAGTTTTTGCAAGCACCCGTGAACCTTCAACGAAAGATTTTGATCTTGTGACTTTCGCGAATAAGAATGGGTGTAAGAAAGAGAGTGAGAAAGATAGGGGGATGATAGGCTTCATCTTCTTCGTCGAAAGTAACAGGGATAAAATGGAAAGAAACTTTTCCTTCTTCCATTGCCCCCCCCCCCTTTTTCGCTTACTCTTCTTCACTTTGGTCTTTGCTAGTGTACTTTCAAAGTACACAACGAACTCGAATTATCATCCGAGCGAAATATTCCTGTCCGACGTTAGAAGAGCTTTTACACCTAGAGGGGGTCTATATAGGGTATAAACTTCGATGTATCGAGCTACCGTGCTTTTAACTTTGTCGGGAAACTTTGGAGGAGGCCAGGAACAACAAATGTAGTCGCCGAAGCGTGAGTTTCTTCAAGAACGCGACGGTAGTACCATTCGTCTTAGGTACACGTAAAGTAGCTTGGTGTCAAACGTTAGAAACCATCCGTCAGGCTCTGGGTAGCTTAGTAACGTATTTCGCGAACTAAACAAAAAGTACAACATGCAGAGAGAAAGGAAGAGAAAGAATGTGTGTATGTGTGTGTATGTGTGTTGTACGACTAATCCGCAACACGTGTCGTCGAGCATCCGTCCAGATGTGAATGAATCTTTGGAATAAAACGTGTTGGACATTCATTTCTTCGCGTGTCTCGTTTCTTTGCTACGTACACACCATAATAAGTATCATATCATACAATATTCCCTTGACTTATGTTTTCACATATCTACCATTGAGGAAGAACATCTCCGAACCCTCCCAAGTTTCGATGGGAATACGGGAGCAGGCATCATACTAATCGCATCTTAATCTAGTCGAGAAAGCGCAGAGAAAAGCCCACCGAGCGAATCTACTGGATTCTATATATTCGAGAGGGGTGACTGACTCTCTGGCACTTGCCAGAAGCCAGAAAGAGCCAGATAGAAGGATAATAAGAGTAGGTTTAACCACGCCTACTCCATCTGTAACGCCTAAAGCCTTGTGAGTTTGATCCCTTAGCGAACACGTAAAACTAAGTCTCGAAATAATTCAATAACCTTGTTATAACAGTAAGCAACGCCCCCACCGTTCCAAGAGGGACCCCGTTCTGGTCCTTTTCGAAAGCTCCTACTCGGTATAGCAGCACACGCGTTCTATCCTCCTATACACCTCTCGTCCTATCAACGTAAAACGAATTAAGCTCTCACCAAACGAATCCTGATACCCTAAACCCCACTACTGTACTTTGAACGTGAAACTTATTGCATTAAATCTTTTACAATTAATATCATATCACAAATTTATAATTAATTTTTGTATGGTTTGTTGTCCACAGATAAACAATGATAAATATTATCTTTAATAATATATATATTTAATAAAATATAATATAATATAATTATATAAAAAATCCTAATTTAAAAGGAAAAACGTTAATAAGATAATTAATAAAATTACATTTAAAAAAAGACAACAGAAATGATATTATTAATATGTAACTCTGCTGTTAAAATATTATATAACTGGTTTCTTTTGAGAATGAAAGAGAAATGCAGGGATTCAAATAATACTTTGTTTATACTATATCGTATTCCGATTCCTCGAACCGTTATGATCAATTAAAATAATAACATTATCGTGTTGATTAAAACACACATCCTTGGTATAGAAATGTTTACAAATGATATTATTCTCTTTTGGGAAAATTTTGCCGACCGATCTCATTATTTTTTTATATAGAGAAAATCGAGTTGACGCACACGTGAAACACTTGTTTTTGTTATAATATATATATATGATATAAAAAGTTACAGATGAATAAAATGCATTTCTATCTCGTTAACGATTACAAATTTATAACGAATTAAAATGGAAATTAAAAACGACTCAATTAACGAATCCTTCGCAAAAGGAAAGGATTTACAAAATATTTCGTAGGATAAAAAGAAGGTGTATTTTTACATGGTACATGGAGGAAGCAAATAAAATCGAAGATGAATGGCTTAATAAAAATGTTAAAAAAAAAAAAAAAATGAAACTGAGAAAACAAGGTGGTCGCTATTATTGAATATAAAATTCGCCGACAAATCGTGTTTGAATATTTTGCGAGTAATATTACGGTATTCTTTTTTTTTTTGTTTTCTTTTATCATACAAATAGTTTCATTGGACCAGTATAATAACCAAGACCAAAAAAGAGAGAGAAAGAGAGAATCTAAAAGGAAGATAATATGCAGATGGCCAGACACGAGAGAAGACCACCAAAAAGACACCGACGTCGTCGTCGTCGTCCTGTGCGGCAGACACACTTGGAACGGCATCTGGTTTTGCAGTTGACGATAGGCTCGTTAGTCACACTACACTTCTATCTCTTGTAATCTTATTATGGGCCATAAGTTCACTCGAGTCGACTACTCGGTGGCTGAAAATTTTATTCCTTCTTCAAAGCCTCGTTATATTATATCTCTCGGATTGCCACGTGAACGAAACTATCGTGTCTGGTCCACTCTTAAAAAAAAAAAAAATTAGAAAAAAGAAATACGCGTGGCCTACACGCGTGATAGAAGTAAAAATTGTTTTATCTGTGTGGAAAATAATCAATTGATTCATATACGGAATAAGTGTTCTTTAAAATAGTATACTGTTATGTTACATCATTAAAAACTATTGATATGTATATATATACATTTTGAAACTATAAATTTTCTTTATTAGGAATATTATTACCGTTGTACACATGCGTAACGTTCGGAAAGTCATATAAACAACATTTTAATAAAAGCATTTTGATAGAAGACAACGTGCCAGTCTGAAGGTGAATTTCGAAGAAGAAAGTACGTCTAACTAATATTCCGTGTTTTTAAATTATAATAAACATTTCTTTTGATTAATTATCAATCAATTAAGGTAAATCCAACACAGTTACTGTACTCTACTAATAATACTAATATTTAGCATTATTTAAACTAATATATAATTTTTTTTTATATTTCTGACCAATAATGACTGAATTACAAAATTTTCATCTAATATTATACATAGCTAATTTATAATATTATTATATTTTATATTATAATAGTAATTAATATATTATATTTTATAAATATTATAAGGTTTATACATATAATAAACATAATACGGTTTATGCATATACGTTATTATTATTTATTAATAATGAAAATTATTATTATAACATAAAATATATTATAATATATTTTGTATATTATTATATTATATCGTATCGAAATTATTTAATATTTCAAATATATTAATAGATATATTTTTATTTCTTTTATCAACATATATTCTTCATTTCTCTAATTACATAATATATTTTTATTATAAATAAAATAAACATTTTTCTCTATGTATATTATACATCACATATGCACGGTATAAATAAAGAGGAAAAATAAAAAAAAAAAATAAAAAAAAAAACAAGAAAAAAAGTAAAGAAGAAGATAATAAAAAAAAAATAAATAAATACTAAAGGTAGATAGTAAACCTTTGTAATATTCGAGACGAACTCTCTTGCGATTAATTACCACGGTCAAGTCTGTCACGGTCGATGAGAATCATTAATTTCTTCTTGAAATTTTAGCGCGTTTCAAAGAGCAAGAGAGATATAGAGACAGATAGAAAGTGAGAAAGAAAGAGAGAGAAGAAGAGAGAACTGAGAGCGGCTTGGCCCTCGCGAAGGGTCAAACATACATACATACATGCATACACACATGAGTTACATTGATGTATACGTTATATATTATACATATACCATATATACAATATATTTATACATACACATATATATATATATATATATATATATATATATATATATATATATATATACATATACGTGCACAAGGTCTGCCGATGGAGAGAAGCGCGAGATTCCATGGTGGATATTAGGTTGAGGTAATTACAGCCATTAGTTCGCGCATACATCAATTATCGATGACACGATGACATGAGTCTGGCGCTCGGAGGTATCCCTCACGATAGTCACGATGGGAATGCCTGAGCACTCATCTCTCTCTCTCTCTCTCTCTCTCTCTCTCTCTCTCTCACTCTCTCGGTATATATCATCGATACACAGAGCAGCAGCAGCAGCAGCAGCAGCAGTCAGCCACTTTCCTCTGAATCAACGCGCCGCAATATTCTCAGTATTAATTCGCCGATTTCAAAGCGCCAATCGTGAAAGAGTATCTGGCAACTCAGTCGAATGAGAACTGGACTTTTAGACTCGAATAATCAGGGACTTCCATCAAAACGGATTTGTCTTACTTTAAACTATTCTTTGAATGATGATCTTCTTCTTACTTCTTTTAGTTTTCAACAACCTGAATGTTCTTCGAAAGTTACAAGAGATTTGTCTTATGAAAAACTAAAAAACAATTTTTTCTACTAAGTTCATGCTCGATATTCGTAAAAGGGAAAGGGAAGAATCATCTTGTTTGCATATTTTTTTTATGATCGTTTAAATAGCGAACTTCTTAGATTTTGACGATTAATGTTTGATCGATAACGAGTGTGTGTGTGTGTGTGTGTGTGTGTGTGTGTGTGTGTGATGCGAATTTAGAATTGATTATTTTAATTTTAAGATTCAATTTTGTAGTTTAAATAGTAATAATAATAATAATTTGAGGGGACAATTGATTAAATTTTAAAATATTAATTTATAATATCTCCAAAGTATTTAAAATTCCAAAGATTACGTTTGATTGATAGCAACTAACGCTAATTTGGAATTCATCATTTAAGTTTCAAAATTCAATTTAGTACTCTAAATAATAGTAATAATAATAATAATAATAATAACAATAATAATAATTTGAGGGGACAATTAATTAAATATTAAAATATTAATTTATAATATCTCTAATGTAATTAAAATTCCAAAGATTACGTTTGATCGACAACAACTGACGCCAATTTAGAGCTCACCATTTAAGTTTCAAGTTCAATTTAGTACTCTAAATAATAGTAATAATAATAATAATAATAATAATAATAATAATAATAATAATAATAATAATAATAATAATAATAATAATTTGAGGGAACAATTAATTAAATATTAAAATATTAATTTATAATATCTCTAATGTAATTAAAATTCCAAAGATTACGTTTGATCGACAACAACTGAAGCCAATTTAGAATTCATCATTTAAGTTTCAAAATTCACTTTAGTAATTTAAATAATAATAATAATAATAATAAGTGAACAATTGATTAAATATTACAATTCTCAAAAATGTTATATCTCTCTCTAAGGTATTGAAAATTTAAAATAATTAAATAACATTACATTATAATTTTGAGATTTTCTTTCATTTCTTTTTGTTCTAATTTAAAAATTGCAACTCGTTTAGTTACAGTGGGTTAAAGAGAAAAAGTAGTCTGCATGAAGGAACGTTTTATCCAGAACGTCTCCTCAAATGTCCTTTTTACTTTAAACTCCCCCCTTCACCCCCTATTCATGTATAATTATCGAAGGGTAGACCTAAAAACACCTCCTCCGTCGTCTGGGATTACCCAAATCCGATGAAAAGCTCGTTAGTTCAAGTAAGAATCAGAGGTACGTAACTGAAACAGATTTAATGACCGCCAATGTACTTTTCTTTATCGAGTCATTAAAACCCAATCTATGGTAGTCCTATTAATCGTGTCGTCATAAAACAGAAAAGCTTTTATGGTTAGCTATCCTATATAAGCTCGTTTATATCTGTGTTCGCATCAAAGGATGAGATTCTATTCGATTTAGTTAGTGTAACGACGTGATTAAAAAATTTAAATTAAACTAATTTTCGAAATTATGCTTAAAAAATTTGATTAGAATGTTTTTCATCTAAGATTTTGTTAAGTTCACTTAAGTAAATAATTTTAATAATAATAAAAAATTGTTTATAAATTCGTTCCATGTTCTTAGAAAAACAAAAAATTCGCATTTTCAAATACAATTTAAAAGTGTTTTTATTATTATTTCTTTTATCACAAAACTGATATTAATTTTTGCTAGATAATTGTGTGATCCGTTTTTATGCAAAAAATATAATATTATATTATCTATGTTTTGTTAGAAATGAAATAAATATGATGACGAGTAAAACGGGTTTACAAAGCATAAAAAAGGGATTCCGTGATAACGCGAGACTGGCTTTCAATGTGTTAAAACGTATAAATTGTCAACTAAACGAGTCTGCATTTTAATTACGCAACTTTTTCAAACTTAAACTCATCCAAGATAACATTCTAAACAATAATAATGAAAATAAATGCGAACAACATTAGAAACATTTAAACTAGCAACCATTTTCCCTTTCCTCGTATTAAAAGCAACATTGATAAGACGAAAATCCTTACGAGAAATGTTTTGTATAATCAGAACTAGGAAAAGGAGTCAAGTATGTAGGATAACAATCATAAAATCATACAAAATCCATTTCTTGCTTACACATCGAGATATCGTATCTCGAACCATGAAAACGATATATGCTACATTTCTCAACTAACTTAGAAAACGTCTTTTTTCAAAAAAGAAAGAAAAAAATCTCTTCGATTCCCAACAGTGATGTAAAATACCATTAAATAATCCTTCACTGTTTTCTATTTATCTCTCTTCTATTTTTTTTCTATCCTTTTTATCCAAAATAGACGCGTAAACATTTCGACAAGCGCATTAAGAAACTTGCACGATCGGTGTTAACGTTTAACGACTGAGAAATGTAAAAGAGTAAAAGAATATAAAAAAAAAATAAAATAAAATAAAATAAAAGTTATCTCGTTCAGTTGGTGTCTCATGAAAAAGGTGTACCGTTTCTTATTTTATTTTCTTTTTTTACACGTTCATTCGCGCTTCGTACGAGGACGTCTTCGAATATTGCCTTTAGCTTTTAAAAGAAAAAAAAAATTGAATATACGGCTTGTGGTGTTTGGTAGAGAAGGAAGGCAAGCTGATTGTGAGTAAGTGTACGACGATAACACAACATTCCATCGGTGAGAGGGCCAGTAATTAAGACCTCAACTGGTCCCAAAGGATTTTACTTCGAACTTCCACCACTTCTTGTTGTCTTTTCTCTCTCACTCTCTCTCACACACACACACAGAAAGAGACTATCGATATACATGATACTTGTGTATGTATCTTCACATGTATATATATATATCTTATCGAAGTTACTTCGATTCGATGTTCGGAACCCGGTTTATATGTACGAGTGTATATCGAAGAGAGCCTAGGTGAGGTATACCAACCCAAGGGAACACTTCCAACTGGAAACACGTCCGAGCCAATGGGAGGTTCGATGGCCTCCTTCGAAATTACCAACCAACCGACCGGTTCTCTGCTCTACGTCGAAGAAGAAGAAGAAGAAGAGGAAGAGGACGATGAGGAAGACGATGGTTTACGCGTAGATCGTCGTGGGATGGATTATAGTCGCTTCAACGATCAGTAGTAGTAGTAGTTTCCTCTCTTCCTTGGATACGCGAGGATAGTTCCAAGACGACGACTATGACGATGACAGTCCCTTTGAACTTTCCCGATCGATATTAGGAAGTTATCACCCAACGCGTTAGATATTACGGCTTGTTTAATCGACAGAATTCAGAATTTTGATTTAAATGAAAAAAAAAATTGCTATTGAAACTATCAAAGAATATAAGAAGATAAGAAACACACTATCATTTTTTAATTTAACCCTTATCGATCGTCAGGTTTTTATATTGATAATTTTCATTAACATAAATTATAAATGGTTTTGGTAAATGTTCAACAAAATTGTCAGATATTATAAGAATAATTTATTTATTTATTAGAAATGATTTATTTCTTTTTTTTTTTTAAGGTGTACTACAACTATATAAAAGTATTTAATTATTTAATTATTAATAAAATATGTTTTATTTGTAATTCACTTGTTACGTGACTTATGACCGATAAGGGTTAAAACGTTCGAAGAATCTTTGCTTTTGTCTGTATATTTATTTTAAATTTTAATTTTACTTTATTTTATTAAATAAAAATAAAAAATAAAACGTGTGTGCATATCACACAAGTTAGAAGTGAAACCTTCAAATAAACAAGTTTCGAGGATTATTTATTATATAATATTATTGTAATATTATTTGTACTTTTAATTTGTAATTATTTATTTAATTAATAATTTAATTATAAAAATGCGCGCCTGTTTGTATGCAATCCACCAGACACATTTTGAAAATGTTGCTTGCGAGCGCCATCTATTGGGATGGAATATTTTTGTAGTCAAAACTGTTTATACACGTATGTATGACGAGTTGCCTATTTTTCGGGCAGAAAAAATTCCGTCCCGACAGATGGCGCTCACAAGCAACATATTCAAAGTGTGTCTGGAGGGTTGCAGTCATACAGGCGCACATTTTTATAATAATTACAAAGAAAGTAAATAATGAAACACTTTAAAAAATGTTTTCAAATCAAATATTTTTATAAATAATGATAAAAATTGAACTCTAATATTGTAATTAATTTAGAATAATATTTAGTATTTTATATGAAATAAAAATAAAAAATCATGTATGCAGATCATACGTGTTAAAAGTGGAACCTTCAAAAAACTAAGTTTCGAGAGAATGAGACGAATGCAGAGTATCAAGAGTAAGATAATTGTAGGATTTTTTTATTATAATATTGTTACCATATATATCAAAGGAAACCGGTTTGACCTTGAGAGGGGGGTAGCTGACAAAAACTATCACTTTCTAAATTCTATTTTAAATTAATATTGTCAAATTTGCAAATTGTTTTTGTTTTTTTTTTCAATCTAATAGTCAACGATATATAAAATTGACTTGACGAAAAATAAATGACACTTTTAAGATCAAAAATGTTCAACAAAATAATCGGAATAGGCAAAACTAGATATAACCTTTAATCGATCCGTTTACATTCGACGATTCTATTAGAACGGTGTAATGTTTACTATCGATGACCGTTCGTTAAACTGACCATCAAATTATCAACATTCGACGACTCTCTTGAATTACCAAATCCTCGATTAACCAAAACGAAAATTACAACCTAGTTTATAAATACGTGGATATATTTATTTCACGATAATAGATAGTTCAATGTTATATATAAATAAATCATACCGTTTGATCGTTTCGTTACCTTTACATGAATTTTCGTTCACCCCCATTCTAAAGAAGTTTTCACTTAAAAAAAAAAAAAAAAAAAAAGAAAGAAAATTAGAGAGAAATAATAGATAAAAGGAAGAGAAACCTCTGACCTGAGAGGAATATTTGAAAGCTTTACTTTTAGTTGAAAACAATCTTACCGCAATCGCGATTGTGGTAACGCGCACGAAGCAAAGTTCCTTGAATTTTCGGTGGTTTACACCCGGTCAATGCCATAGAAATACTAAAAGAGACATCATCAATAGGAGGGCAGATGCGGAAAAGAACGTTCAGATTTCACGTAAAGGAATAAGAAGGGAGGGCCAGTCAGCTTGTTTCACGTTCGATCAGCCGCGAATAACGCATTCGAAGATGAGAGAGAGGTGGGTTCGTTATTTTGATAGCCTTCCTTCGATGTTCGACCATGCATTTAGGATCTTTTAGACTTGAATCGTATGTTACGCTTGAATTAAGATCAACTATCGAATTCCGTTTGCTTCAAAGTATTTGTAATCGATCAGGAATACGATATTTTTTATTTCTTTCTTAGTATAAATCCGATATTGTTTTGTATAATTCATTTAGGAAGAGATTAACATTTTCATGTATTAAAGTAACAGACCAAGTTGTTAGGGTTAAGATTATAATATTGTGGTAGTGTTTGTATTATAACGATAGACAATAATGGGATAGTAAAGGTGCTTTGCTAAGACGTTGTGAGTAAAGGATGGAATATAATGGTAGGAGTATACCACCGACGCTAAAACAACTTTTAGACGTGATTTCGAGCATGTAATTGGGCAGAACCTTCTGCTCGAGTATACTAGGATCTATAGTAAATTTCGGGATTTTTTTTTCTTCGTGCATAGGGTTCGATCAACAACGTTCACGGGTCCACGAGCAATCTCAAAAAGGATCCGTATCCTGATCATGAACGATAGCAACATCCTAAATATTTTGATCTCTCTAATAGACGTTTTTGTTGTATACTGCATCGTCTTTTTTTTCTTCTTGAACCTTTGTAACGTTTGTTTACTTTATTCTATTATCGAATAAAATAATTGGTTTGTTTAACAATATATATATAGTAATTTATTTTATATATAATATCGTCTATAAACAATTCATATATCGTGTTCGAATTTATTGTTAATAAAATATAACATGAATAAAAAAGTTACAAGTGACATCAGAGAATTTTCTAACGACACTAATACGTTAATAATTGCTCAACGTTACGTCGCGGTATCCGCTTGCTTACCACCCCTTCATTTAAACAAGAGCACACCCACGTCGTTACCAACTACCGTATATAATTACGGAAAACGCAGACGTTACCTTCGGTAAACGCTTGTTTGCTCGTTGATCATTAGGCTGAATTTGCGTTAATAACGAAATCCTCAGCAAAACGAGAGACCCCAGCAATCAAAATACAATGCTACAAATGAGACCACCTATAACGAATTCCGTGGCTCACGTGTTTTATCGTGTACGATGAATTAGCTCGTCGAAATTCCATTTCTACGATTTTAATAATGTATCGCTTCGTGAAAATCGTATTTTTTTTTTTTTTTTAATAATAATTCAAGAGTAAATAAAATGTATTTCCGTAATTTAAAATTCTTTCTCCGCGTAAATAAATTAATTTCATTTTGAATATCGAAATAATATGGTTGGAGTAAAATTTCACGCATTGCGCACAATTGAAAGCACGCTTTTAATTGCTTTATATAAATAACATTATTTTAATATTGTTATCATAATAAAAATATAAAATCATTGTGTTAAATATTTTAATACAAATTAATAAGAATATTTCATTAAAACTAGTTTTTGATACATTTGTAAGTCGTATTAACAGCAATTAAGTTAATATAGCAATACATTTTTCAATCTAAATAATTTAAAAAAAATAACATTTCACATATAAACATCAATCACAATAAACATCACACATTAAGCATCACCACCTCCAATTTCTTTATTAATTTCTGAGTTTTTCCCGCATTTGCAAGTTTTCCTTTCACTCTCTTTGGAAAATAGATCTGTATCACCGCCGGCAGAATTCAATTCTTTTGAAGATTTATCCGACATTAATTGAGAAGATTTTTCGGTAGAATTGTCCACAGGACTATCATTTTCTTTCCCTTGCAAGACATTAGGCAAATCGTTATTAGAAGTAATTGCTTTGGGAATATTTGTAGGTAGTTCCGCAATAATCTAAAACAGTGCTAAATTAAATAAAAAGTTATACAAATTTTATTATAAATATTTAAAAAAAAAAAATAATTAATACTTCGCGAATTAGTTGAATTGTTTGTCTTTTTTGAGTATCATCCTGAGGTAATGCATTCGTTCTAGGTGCCGAAAAGGAACAACTTAATCCTCTCAAAGGTCCAAATTCAATAGATTTTGCTCTAAGAAGAATAATTCCTATAACCGTCAATATAGGAAGAAATGAAAATAGAAATACTTGCATCGGATATTTTAAAATAAAAGGCAATTCAGCTGAAAGAATAACATTAGTATGATTAATATCGTTTTTTGAAAATTTCATATAACGTTTAATTATTATTTTCATATAAAACCAGTTAAAATTCTTACCGGTTGAACTATTTATAAAGTTAGACAAAGCTTCTCCAAGAAGTGAACCTGGTTGTACAATTACCGAGAATAAACAACGTGATAAGACAATAACAGGTGTTACCTGATAATTTGGATTAGACATTCTAGCTTTGTAATATTTTTCGCATTCATCATTACCAGAAGCTATAATCAAAAAAAAATATATATATCTTATTTTTTAATATTTAATACAAAATTTCTATTCATTTAAATACTTACGGAGAACTGAATGCCGGAATCTTTCCCAAAAAGTCATTTCATTTGGTTTACAAGCTACAGGCATATCAGTGTATTTAACTTGAGTTGCAAAAAATTCAGCCTCAGCTTCCTTTTAAACAAAATATGATAAAATATTTATATTCATTGTCTTAAAAAGATCGATGATATTAATTTGTTTGTTGTTTTAATTTTTACCCTTAATAAATTCAAATAAGTCATAGTATAGCTAACAGTAAAACCAATAACGAGAATAAAAAAAATCGCACGACGATATGATATTTTGGTGCATAATATTATAACAGCCAGTACACAGGAAGCAATAATAATCATTTCGTTCTAAAACATAAAAAATAAAGTCAAATATTACACTGTGTATCATATTATTGATATATAATTATAAAACTATAATTGTGGTAATGCATGACTAACATAACTATATACAAATTTCAACACAGATTGAATAATCCAATTAAAGTTGATCGTATTTAAGACAATATCAACAAGTGAAGGCTCCAATAAAATTTCACTAAAGATGAGATCAATTTCTTTTAGAGAATAATCTCCTATTTCCACTTTCTGAAGTTTTTCTATTTGCATTTTTGTTCCTTTTATAAATAAATGTCCCTCTACCAAATCATCATCTGTTCCCATCTGTACAGTATTAAAATATACAATTTTTATATTATTATTATTATTATTATTATTTTTGTTGTTGTTAATGTTGTTCTTATTAATTTCTATTATACCTTTAAGTTCAAATTCATCAATAACATCCTAATTAATCTCACATAATATATTTTGAACCTTTCACAGTCTTCAATAGATTTTTTACATTCTTCTTCTTGATCAGATATTTTATCCGTCTTCTTTGGAAATATTACTCTGTAACATTAAATAAATTAATTAATAAAAAAAAATAGGATAAAATTAGGTAAAAAAATAAGAAATTAATTGTACATATACCTATCCTCTATTACTTTTTTACTGGCTCTGTCATAAAAGAAAGAATGTGGATCAATGAAGTCTTCTACTTGGTACCTAAAGACAAGAATAGGATCACACAATATTAATAAATAAATTCTATAAATGATAATTTATCTAAGATAAATTATTATATTTATAATCTGATAAGATTAAATTGATAGTTTTTTGCTTACAGATCATCTTCATGCTTATCTTTATCCATGCTTTCGTTAAATTCATCATTCCTTTTAGATTCGGAATCTGAATAATTGTTTATATCTCTGAAAAAGTATAATTAAATTGTTATATTGTAAATATTTCGTTTATATAAATGAATTGTATAAATTATCAGATTAAATTTATAGTCTTTACTTACAGATCATCTTCATGTTTATCCTTATCCATGCTTTCATTGAATTCATCATTCTTTTTAAATTCGGAATCAGAATAATTGTTTATATCTCTGAAAAAGTATAATTAAATTGTTATATTGTAAATATTTCGTTTATATAAATGAATTGTATAAATTATCATGATATAATTACCTTTCAGAATAAATAATATTATCCTCATTGCACAAAACTAATGTACAATTGATTAAACATTGTATAACAATACAAATAAAAATAATTGATTTCAACATGATTAATACTTTTAATTAAGTAAACATTAGTTAAATAAATTTTTCGAATTAAATTATAATAATAAATATATTAAAACATCAGAATTTAATGAAAAGTAATCATTCACTTTGATGTCATACGATATATATAGAATCAAAATAATAATCAAATAAGGCTAGATTCACCTGCTCACTTATTTTTTAATTCTGCAATGTTATATCAATTATTTATAACATTCATTTACATAGCAATATACCTATAATGACACAATCTAAATCTAATTATAAATAATAAACTACATTTTTAATAATTATTCCTAATCACGCTTTTCATTTGTTACAAAGATTATATCAATAAATAAATAAATAGTAAAAAATTAAACAACAAGTGACGTGATGACTGTTACATGTCGAGTTCAGATAGGAAACTTAATTTCGTACAGTGCTGCCACTCAAAATTTGCGGTGGAAAGGCGAAGCTCTTAACCCTATCGGTAATTTGCATATAATCATTTAAGTAATATATGTTTTATTTCTGTTAGTGCATATCAGGCAAAAAAGACTGTTCTTTTAAATTGTTTGTTTTTCAATAATTGTATATATAATCTTTATACATTAATCTATGTTTAAATAGACACATAGTAGGAACATTCTGCTCTCATGTTGCATTTATAGTTCATATTTTATCCGTACTTGTCTCTGAAGTCGCACTCCCTCCGAACAAATGTTAGTAGACAATCATAAAGGTTAGAAAAGAATATGGCACCACGCCGAGAAAATCGTGTCAATCATAATGTTACAAATAGAGCTTCAAAAAAAAATAAAAAGGTCTGGGTGGACATTTTTAAATTGCCTCAATTATGGCCATTATTAATGGATCCAACAAAATTTGGAAAAACCTCAATGTTATTTATTATATTGGAAATAATTTTGAATGTATACATTATCGAAAAAGTGCCTTATACAGAAATCGACTGGGAAACTTATATGCAACAAGTGGAGGGTTTTTTAAATGGTACATTGGATTATTCGAATCTGAAAGGTGATACAGGGCCATTGGTTTATCCTGCTGGATTTTTATATATCTTCTCAGTTTTATATTATATTACTGAGTATGGAAGACAAATTAAAACAGCTCAGTATATCTTTGCTTTCCTCTACATAATATTATTAATATTGGTCTTCCGTATTTATTCAAAAACTAAAAAGACTCCACCTTATGTATTAATTTTGATGTGTTTTACATCATATCGAATACATTCTATATTCGTCTTAAGACTTTTCAATGATCCAATAGCTATGATATTATTATTTTTAAGTCTAAATGCATTTTTAGATGATTATTGGTATTTAGGAAGTATTATTTACAGCCTTGCTGTATCTGTTAAAATGAATATTTTATTATTTGCACCAGCACTTCTTACTACATATTTATGCGTCCTTGGAAAAATGAAAACTGTAATACATTTATTCATTTGTGCAATAATTCAAATAATTGTAGGCTTACCATTTTTAATTGAAAATCCAATTTCATATGTCAAAGGAGCATTTAACTTGGGAAGAATTTTTGAATTTAAATGGACAGTAAATTGGCGATTTTTACCAGAAGAAATATTTGTTAATCCATACTTTCATATTTTGTTATTGATTTTACATTTATCATTGTTAGCCATTTGCGCGCCAAATTGGATAATTTATTTGAAATCCTATGCAAAATTAAAATTAATGGAAATAGATTTAAAACCTCAATTTGATGAGGGAAAAAAAATAGATATGTCAACGATGAGCCAATTGTTTATTCTTCCATTATTTTTAGCTAATTTTATCGGCATGGCGTGCAGTAGATCTTTACATTATCAATTTTATGTATGGTACTATTATACATTGCCATATCTTGCATGGTGTACAAATTACAAAACTGTAACGAAACTTTCAATATTAGGAATAATAGAACTTTGTTGGAATACTTATCCAAGTACAATTTTGAGTAGTTTTGCTCTGCAAGCTTGTCATATAATTTTATTATATAATTTGATCAAAAAGAAACATACCAATACAAAGACTAAATGAAATTATTATCCGTGTAAAACTGAATTTGTTATCTAGTCTTTATTCTATTCAACAAATCAAATTGTATATTTATCAAATGTTTGTTATTTAAAAAAAATAACGAAAAATTGAAATATTGAAAATATATTTTTTACAAACATTTTTCAATAAAATAACTACAAATGAAATATATATATATATATTTATATTTTTTATTATAATATAAACCACTTTTGGTATCATTGTAATTGTTAACATTGTTTTCTAAACAAATTGTATGTATTTGAATCATAATAGAACAATATAAAATATTTAAATATACCTCTCATTCTCTCTTCTTTCTCTCTGCAATCAATATCAGCTGATACCAATTCAAATATTTGGCGCGAAATTTAAAAAAAAATTTTATTTGTTTTTTTTTTTTTTTTAATACTGAAGATCCTATAAATTGACATTCTTTATAAAACAATTCATATCTAGTTATGTGGTTTCTGTTTAAATCATTTTAACTTTAAATATTTTTCAATTTATAAATTTAAAAATTGTGTGTATAGAAAGAGAAAGATAGAGAGAGAGAGGAAACGTCATAAATATTGTGTTTATAAATATCTGCAAAGAATGTCTAAAAGAGGATACTTAAACATATGGTTTTGTTTCATTATTTAGTGAAATTAAATATATTGTTAATGGTATGTACGATTAAAGAATATAAGAATATTTTTGTTTAATAATAGTAAGAATATAATTACTTGATTTTATTTTTCATCTTAACCTCAAATAAAAATATATATACTCGTATTTTTAAAACAGTGATTATAATTGTATATAAATATATAGTCAATAAGTGTTACATACTTGTAAATAATATTTATAATATAAAAAGCTATACACAGAGAATAATGTCTGGAACAAGTAATTCATTATCGTCAAAACCTTCTACGTGCGAATCAGAATTTGTTGGTATCGATGGTGAATCATGTGAGAAAGAAAATAACTCGTTACTTTCTGATCCTATCTCAGAATTTCATTCTAAAATATTAAATGATGAGATAAATACAAACAATTTGGTAATATATTTGTAATAATATAATTTATAGATACTTCATTTTTTAACATATATAAAATTAAAAATTATATACTTTTAAGGAATCTGTATTAGCAAAGCAATGTGAAGAAAGAAATGATACTAGTTTTACACGTGGTTGTATGTTTTGTAAAATGAACTTTACTGAATCACGTCTTATGTATATAAAACATCTTTCAGAGAAACATAATTTGTATCTTGGTAAACCAGAACATTTAGTTTTCATAGATGAACTCTTAGATAGAATAGAACAAAGTATTGAAAGGTAATTAGAATAAATAATTAGTGTATATCTCTAATGGTATTAAAATCAATCAAATTATGTTATGGTTTAAGTATTGAACAAATGTTTCATTTTTAGTTTAATCTGCATATACTGTGAAAAGGTTTTTACAGACCGTAAAGCATTAAAGGAACACATGCGTAAGAAGTTGCATAAACAAATAAATCCATACAATAAATCATTTGATAAATTTTATATAGTTAATTATACAGAGTCTAATAGAACAAGAAAATATCAAGTAACTATAATATGGTGTTAATTATTAACTTGAATATTATTGCATCTTTTTATATCATTAAATATATATATATATATATATTGTTTTATCTTTAAAGAAAAATCACAGATATACTAAAGATAGTGGATTAAGCAGCGAAAGTGAAGACGAAGAATTATTATGGTCTGGTTGGAATGATGAAGGCATTAGTATACTTTGTTTATTTTGTAAACATTCTGATAAAGATTTTCTTACCATTTTACAACATATGAAGGAACAACACAATTTTGATTTTAAAAAGGAATCAGAAGATTTAACATTTTATCAGAAAGTATGTATATATATATATATATATATATATATATATATATATATATATATATTATTTACACATTTATTAGATGTTATAGTTTATACCATTAATAATAATAAATGTTTAGGTAAAGCTGGTAAATTATATAAGACAACAAATTCGTATACGATGTTGCATTTTATGCGAAGAAAAGTCTGATAACATATTGGAACATATGACTCAATTAAATCATTACAAAATACCTAAACAACACATATGGGATCAACCAGAGTTAGTAATTAATTTTTAATATAAATTCATAAAAAAACAAAAAAGAAAAAGATAGTTCCTTCCATCATAACACGAAAATATAATAAATTATTTTTTTTTTTGTAGATTTTATTTCCCTATGAATGAAGATGATTCATTTTTATACAGTTTGGATACAGATAGTGATAGCTCAGATGAAGGTGATATTACGAATACATTTAAAGAATTATCTGTTACAACTAATGATAATAATGAGTAATGTACATTTTTAAACTATTATTTATTTTGTAAGAAATAATTGAATATACATCAAATGAAATGTTATTGTTTTCATAATTTTATTTTAATCAAGTAGTTAGTGAATATTTTTTATTGATATATTTAATACTTTTTTTATTAAAGAAATTAAATACATATGTGTATACGGATTTATTCTATCTTTAGTAAATATAATGGCAACTAAAAGATTATTACAAAGTTGCGATTCATATGTAACAACAATAAATAACATTTGTAATAACAATAAAAAGGAATTAAAAGAAAAAGATTGTTATTTAGGTTACTCAGATAATAATGATCTTATTAAAATAAGAGTAGAAGGTCTTATCACTGCAGTTGCTTTTCACAAAGCAAGATTATCCGCACAGAAGCTTTCTCAACATTTATCATATAAATATGCTATACCACAAATTAGAGAAATGTTTCAAGTAGACTGGTATGAATATCTTCAAAAAATGAAAGTGGTAAAGAATTATCTGTATTAATTAATTTTTTCCATTCTATATAAATATACAGCTGAATGTTTTTCTTTTTTTTTTTTTATAGCACATTGGTGGTAAAATGTGGATCTTAAAAAGACACGTTGCAGTTTTTATAAATGATTCGTTCATAGGCAGTGACATTGATTTTTTCGATTATCTCAATGAACTGTATGTTTTTCATATGCCCAAAAATATTGAATATTATGAAACACAAGCTAAAGAATATCATAAAAAATTTATTGAAAGTACAAAGGTAAATACCATAAGTATATATGATAATAATTAAAAATGGTGAATATTTTTTCAGAGAATTTACGTGTACTTTACATTCACTTTGGATGGATTAACAATGGGTTCCCTTTTATTCATGGTATAAATTCTATTACAAAATAAATATATCCGACTAATATTTTCATTTCATTTGATTATTTTAAATGAGAAGAATATTTATGCAGTTATATTCCGACTTGCTACCAAAAACTTGTAAACATTTTCTAAACTTTTGTACTGGAAAGTATAAGAATATAAAAGGTTTTAAAGTTTCACATTACGTAAGCACTTCTGTTCATCGTATAGTAAAAAATGGATGGATTCAACTTGGTGGCAAGTATTTCAATGAAAATAAATGAAGCATATATATATATATATATATATATATATATTCACAGCATTATTTTCTTTTTTATTATCAATGTAAACTATTTATGCATGAATACTTTAGATATTCAATTAGACAATATTAATTTGAAGACGACTGTAATACCTAAAATTGCTGATGAATCATATTGCATACCTCATGATCGAAGAGGAATCTTATCAATGGCAAATAATGGGAAACACTCTAATGAATCTCAAATAATTGTTTCTTTAAAACCTAATCCATGGATGAATTATCATTATGTAGCTTTCGGGTAAATGTTAATATATTTTTTATAATAATAATAATTATTTCATTGTGTGAAAAATCAATTTAAAAGTAATATTTAATTATAATATTAAACAAAAAAGGCAATTAGTAGATGGTATTCAGACATTACAAAAAATAGAAGATATTCCAACATATTATGAATCTCCTATAAAAGAAGTTATTGTATCTCAATGTGGTGAATATATTTTTGATCATAAACCCAAAATGGAACCGGAAACAGATATATTTCTTGTTAGCATAGCTATGATATCTTATGGTTATATATCCTATTAAATATTTTATGATTATTATATATATATATATATATTTATTCAGGAACGCCAACCATGGATAAATGTTGGAGAAAATAATATAATTCATCAATATCCATACAATACTTATTCAGATATTTCTTTATGGCTTGATAATATTATTGATGAAATAGATATTCGTGATACAGCATCTCTTCTTATTGCTGAACGATATTTAAGTAGTTTATACTGTCTTTCAACAGATTATTTATCAGGTGTTGTATTTTAAAATATATCATTTCATTTTGAAAATCTTCCAAACTTTCTCATAATAAATTTTTTTTTTAATAATGACTATATTGTTGTTTGTTAGAAAAAAGTGTTAATCATTTTGATAAAGATCAAGAACTCGATAAAAATTTAAATGTCAATTGCAAATTAAAATTACGTGAATTATTAGAAGATTTTCAACCCGAAACAATGTGTAAAGAAGAAAAAATGATTTTCATAGAAAAACTTTCTGAAATCATTGTTTTATATGCTTTCAATTTTATCCATAATGAGGTAAAGCTAGAAAAGTTTTATTACAATATATAAAACGTAACTTTGACAATTGTTTTTTTAAGTGTATTGAACAATATACATTAAAAAATACTTATGGAATGGTACAAAAAATATTAGAATCTGCTTATGATATTGCAAGGGCAACTATTGCCAAATGTACTTGTGCAGAAATGAATAAGTATGCATGATTTATTAAATAAGAAAAAATATGAATAAATTATTAATTATTTATTTTTGTTCTTAGGCTGCTTAAAACAGAGAAACAAGATAATAAGACAATCACAGATTCATCCTTGTCTCTTATTGAAGAAATATTAAAGAAATCTATACTTCATTCTTTACAATCTACAAACGAGGTAGATTGTGAATAGATTTAACAACAAATTCAACATTTATTTAAAAAAAACATTCCATTTATTTAATATTTCGTTCAAATCGCATGCTTATTTTTCATTTAGAACAACCATATTTTTTTTTATATAATTTAAAAAATTTACAGAATACACATCATTAATTAACATTCCAAATTATATAAAATAATGATTCATTAAGAAAAATAGAATTTATCTTATTATTGTTTTATTTTAGAAAAAGTTTTTTACCACGTCCTTTTGGAACTTTTTTAACGCCTGTACCTTTTACATTTGTTTCTTCATTCGTATCACATTTTTTATGAATTGAGTTGTATAACATTTCTGCATCACTTTTGTTTCCAACTATTTCAGCTAATTCATCCTGTAAATTAAATAATAAATAATCTTCTGTGAAATATTAATGAAAGTATTAGAATTCAGGTAATATAAATTAGTTTACTTTACCTCTGTGAGTTTAATAAGATGATCGAGTGATTTTCCTTTGTTTAAAATAGCGCATAAATTCTTCGAATGTACGCCAGGTAATTTAGAAATAAAATCTTGTATGTGAGGATTATATTTTTGAACCATCAGTTGACTATCTTCTGTATTTTCATCAACTCCAATAGTAGCTGCTTTCTCAGCACTTGGCTGATCTCTACCACTCTATATATAAAAAGAATCGTATTACTAAACATTAATTTTATTTAAAATCATTTAATATATTACCTTCAATTCTTCAAACAACTGTGCAGATGCATGAGGACTTTGTGACCACACGAGTTTTAATTTAGGAAAATGTAAAGTTAACAATTGCAATTTGGATGTAACTGCAAAACTGTTAACATCTTTACCCATATAATAACAACCCTTAAAAGTAAAGAAAAATCTTTAGTATCATTTTTTCATATAAAATATCGAAAAAATACAATTGATTTTAATATACTAATTACCTGAAAACAGAATGGTTTATTCTGATCAAATTCGATAAGAAGCATTGGTTTAGAATAATACCTAGACATAGCAACAGCTTGATTGTATAATCTTCCAGAATTAAGGGATCCAATTAAATCAGATACACTTTTTCTTTCGATACAAATTTCTGGAGATAAAATATAATCTCCAATCTAATTCATAAATAATATTTAATTATAAATATATATACATATGATTTTAAAGCTGACATTAGATATATTATTAACTTACAGTTAAAGTTACAGGCTCAATTTGTATACCACGTGAATGTAAAATGGATGGCAATTCACTTTGAAATTCTCTCATATCAACTATGATTTTATTAACAACATGTTTCTGCTCTTGTTCTTGATCTCCCTTGCGCGAATTCAGTTCTGTTTCGTTATCCAACTGTGTAGCAAATTTTAAGCAATCTTCTGATTTACCATCTTGATCTTCAGGTATAACCATTGTCTATAAAAATAAATATATATATATATACATGAATAAATTTATAAAATATCTTAAAATCGAAATAATTTAATTAATGAAATTCTTACTTTCTTATTATTGATTAAAATATGGAAAGATTCTTTCTCTCGTCGTAAAGATGTTAAATATTCCTGTTCTTCGACAGATCCTTCATAAATTAAAAAATATACTTTCACATTTATCGAAGGATTACTATTTTGATATATCTATAAAAAAAAAAAACAAATTACAATAGAAATCACGGAATAATAATAATTATAAATTATATACGTACTTCCAGTTGACGTATGACTGCAATATCAGCTACATACATTATTATGTTACTAGGTTTAGCTTCTTTTAATGTACGTTGTACTGCCATTGGATCACCGTCTTTCTTTAAAGATTGTACAATGAGTATAGGTGCAGTTGTTGCAATTGCTGTTAGATCTAATTCATTCATCTGTAAAGTCATACATTGTATGAGGTCAAATATTATTTATATATTTTCTTTCATTTATTAACATATATATTATTTAACATACTTGAGAACAATCTTCAAATAAAGTTTGATGATGCTCATTTTCATCTTCATCTTCATCTTCATTTTTTTGAGCAATAGATTGACTTTCTGTAGCAGTTTTTTGCGTTAATGTTAAGATATAACTATCTTGTGTATCCAGTATCTCTTCATCATTTTCAGATTCAGTTGTGATTGATTTGTCGTCATTGTCGGGAGTATTACTTAAAAAATACAATATTATACAATAATCATAAATAAAGATTATATATAATTAATTAGAATCAATATTATTAATATAAAAATAATTTCTAATAGCATACTTTGATTTGGAAAGATTATCATTTCGTAATTTTCTATGTGCTTCATTAAGTAAATATTCATTGGCTCCAATAGTTAAATAATTTTTCAATTGATAACATGTTTGACTATCTTGAACCAAAATAAGAATTTTTTCTGGACTATCATCATCGGGATCCTCTTTATTTTTATTTCGTTGAATTTCAAGCAATACTTCAGTTAATGCTATCCATTTTGGACTTGGTTCTGGCTTTAATTCTGATGATAAATTTTATTGTTACATATAAATACTGTATTAATATTAAATGTGATATAATAATGCATTTTAATAATAAATTATAGTTACCATTTTTTTCTGTATAAACCCTATCTTTTGCAAATTTAAACAGATTTTCTACTGCATCCAGCATTAACCATCCAGAACTTTTCATAGCATATTCCATAGTTCGTAAACGTTTTAATGTAGAATAAAATGATACACAATCTTTGTATGTTAAGGACCTATAGGTGATAGATTTATTTGATACAAAATAAGAACAGTGTTTCAGTAGTCTGTTTTATAGATATACTTACATGAGGAGTCCTCGTAATGTTTTCAAGTCAGATAGCAATTGTTTACTTGTAGAACTAAGTTGATGCCAAACAGGGTCTAATTGTGATTGGAGTTGTTTGTGAAATTTTTTAGCTATTGCATTTTCAACTGTTAATTCTTCCAAATCTAACTGTAAATAATACAAGTATATTATATATGTATTTTTAAATTTAAGAGATGTTTTTAAAGAGAATAGAGTATACAATTTAAATTTAATACATACATATTTATTAATACGTTTTAATTCTTTCACCACATAGTTCATTGCATCTAATAAAGCAGTTTGTATGTGTAACATTTTATATGTAATTTTCACGTGAAATTCTAAAACTTCAGGCTATAATAAATAAAAATTAATATATATATATATATTTTCAAATTTATTTTATAATAGATAAAGTTATTATAAACAAAATTAATATAGTTACCTTACGTTTCGACAAACTGTTATTGACAATTGTGTGAAAGCGAGGCCATAGATATAATCTTTTAATGAAAAGAGTTTTCATTACACGTTCCACATTAGAAAAGCCAAAAGTAAAAGATAATGCCGAATTAGAAAATGCTTTGATAAAACCTGTCTATAATAAAATACAAGAATATTAATCATAGAACTAATATTATAAAATTACAAATAATAAATATTAATTAATTGTTCATATCACCTTATTTATTTGTCTATACAATCTCACTGCAAAAGCTTCTTGATACGAACGTAAAATGTTATGAGCTCTATAAACAAGAATTCCAGTAACTAAATGCAATGGTACTCTATTTTTTAATAAATCAACGACCAAAATTCTGCCTGGTATAAATAATATTCCACCATCCAGATACAACTGTTCTCTATAAATGAAAATATTCATTAGAAGTATGTTTTCATACTTTGAATAGTAAATAAATATTAATTAGATTAATAATAGCATACCTTTCACTGGATGTACATTGACCTGTTACAATACGAGGTAAAGTTTTAGTACCCAAACTTTTTAATTCATCTATGAAATATTTTTCATCGGTTTCCAATGTTCCCAAAACAATAACAAGATTTCCAGGATCTAAGTAAACTTTTAATAGATTTACAAATACAGTCTCTATCCCCAGACCCCTAAATGAAAATAAAACGTTTTCATAAATACATATAAAGAAAAAAGTATGATATTTTTCAATCTATAAAACACTTACTTTGCTGTAATTACTAAACCATCCTCCTGCAATACTTCTAATAACATCTCATTTTCATATTCCAACATAATGAAATGTATTTATTTAACTATAAAATTGATAATACTAGAATAATCTATTATAAAAATGATATGTCTCATTAAAGAAGTATTTCAAATAATACGTCCCCAATAGATCTCAATAAAGTAATTAAAAATGGTAGATTTTTCTTCTGTAAAATAATTCAATTATTATAGAAATAGTTATAATAAATTTAGGCAATATATTTTTCAAATCATACTTTGCTATCACTATCCTTGTAAATATTTTCTGTTTTCTGATCATAAGTTGTATCTTCATCCGTTTTTATAACCTCATATACCAATAAAGTATATTTACTTAATTCATGCGATGGATGTCCATACACTCCTATGCTAACAGGCCTTTTGAAACTGAAAATTAATTGTTACATCAATCTTTAGCTTTTTTTAAAAATAACATTTAATGTACCTATCTGGTATAACTATAATATCTTCTCCACACGTTGTAGATTGTAAATTATAATGGTCTGGTTCATAAGTTGGTTTTGTTGTTGTATGCGATGCATACAAATCTGCATCTCCAGTTCTATAGTAGTTCAAATGACATTTAGTTATTTTTCAATTATTTACAAATTTGTTTAATTTCATTTACTTACTGTGATATTAGTTGAATTTTAATAGTACCCTCGTACATTAAACTATAATATTTATAAGATCCTCCTAATACATCATCACTGACATAATGTAATAAATCATCATTCAATGACAAAATGCAAGGTAGCTGAAATATAAATGTTTAAATGTTTTATAATATATTTGTACAAAAAAATTATTTAATTTAAACTTAATCGTTGTCATTTGTTAAATTCATAAATATATATAATTTACCAAAAGTAAATTGAAGAATATAATCTTCATAGTACAATGCTGTTCACCATTGTTAAAATAAAATACAATTGTAATATTTATATACAGTTTATAAAAGCTAGTATTTTTTATAACATATGCATAATATCATTTTACACTATTTATAGATTCGGTTATGACATCGAACAATTGCGTAAAGCTGTAGAATTTAATATTAAAAATTTATTTATATAGAGATTGTTGAATACACAATATTACTTCATATTGAGCATGAATCATAAAAATCTAGAGAAGCGAATAGTTGCAAGTTGTAAACACCAGATGACGATGAAATTCGTCGTCGGAAAAAATTCAACATTTTAGTAAGTTTTAATTATTCATTAGATTATGATATAATATTTGGAATATGTAAATACAATAATATTTGTTTTTCTAATCATCTGTATTATTTTTAAACAAATTTTGATAATTATTATATTTTATCCATACATACAAAGATACACAATGTAGATCTTATTTAAAATGGATTAAGAATTTTTAATAATTATGAAATATTTAATTCTTTAAATTATATATGTTGATTTATATTTTGGATTAAAAATTCGTATAAAAAGAATTTTCAAATGAAATTTATTTACGGGATACATCTAAGGTAAATTCTTAATATTTTTGTCAATTTGAGTCACGTAGTACACGTAGCAAAGTAAATACTTTTGGCGCTGATTTTATTCGTTTGTGGAGTGATTGTTTCTCGTTCTTGTTCGTTAAAAGTTAACTATAAATTTGAGATTTATAAAGAAAAATAAGTAAAAAAGTTATTCTTTTTTTAATACACTGATAAATAATAACGGTAATATTTTATTAATAATTAGAATTTTATTATTACTTTGAAGAATACTCTGTGTATAATTACTTTGAAATATTTTACTTGCATTCAGGTACATCAAACTGCCATGACACTTTATAATGGATATTAAAAGTGCATTTTATAATATGTAAATAAGCTGTGTAATAATTGAAAGTTTATTGAAGAAAGATGATTGAAAAATATCATGGCAGGTAAAGTTTATCATTCATATTACACGAATTGTCAATCTCATTATTATAATGTGAGTTTCCATAATAAATAATTTAATTATTCTTTATAATTAATTATTCTAAATAATGCAAATACTGTTGTATGATTATTGCATTGTCATTAGAATCATAAATATTATTTTTATATATATTATATTTTTTAAATAATTACAATTAACTTTTTTTCATGTCATTTGTAGAAATCATCATCGTTTTCATAACTTCCGAATTATCGAGTTGTTTCATCCGAAGGTAGATGGCGGTTTTGTGTCATTGAAGATATTTTAAGATAAGAGAAGAGGTCAGTAAATTTTAAAGAATGTCGAAAATATTTCTAAATTTATATACAATTGTATGCAAACATTCGAAAATCTTCATTATTAATGATTACATTAATTTATTTAATACAGACTGTAAACACGAAGATATACAGGAATAATTTTATTTGTTCCATTATCTCAAGGAATAAATGAAAAAAGAAAGGGAACATATTAACAATTAGTTAAACATATTTAGTCATATTTAGTCTACCTTGTACAAGTATTTATTATTTAAAATGAGATTAGAACAGCCGGTTCTAGCGGATGTAACATGATCGTACCATTGACGCAGTTAAACTTTACAGCCATGGTGCACACTGTTTAACATGTGTCGTGTTGCTATAGAGACTAGCGATGCATACGTGTACACAATATCTCATTTTATTTTTATATTGTTAAATCAGCTTATCGTAGGGTGCCAATCATTTTTAATTAAAACAAACAATGCAGGCTCCTTGGAATATTATCTGATTATTGAACGTTCTACGACAATGCTTCCATAGTTGAAAAGAGAGAGAAAGAGAGAGAAAGAGAGAGAGAGAGAGAGAGAGAGAGAGAGAGCTCTTGTTCGCAGACCCTTTAAAACGCGTTCACCTATCCTCACGATCATCTATGATATCCGGTGCATCGCTATCAGTAAACGGGGTAATTACTTCTTTGCAACGAAAAGGGCTCCCTTGAATGTATGTAACGTGGGGAGCTAACAATGAACAATTAAATGATTACACTGCTTTTTGCCAAGAGGATAGAATAACAACGATACAAACTGCATCTTTTATGTTAGCCTTTTCTTTTATTTGTAACAGGAGTATAACCTTCAGCTAGGTATACCATTTCTTCGAGCAATTGAAAACTATTTTTCATGCTTTTCCGTGCGGAGTGGAAAACACAGGCCAGGTATCGATCGGTTTCGACGCGTCGTCCTCGTCCTCATCCTCGTCCACGTCCTCGGGACCGGTCGATAACGAGGAAATGCGAAAACACGATGGGTAAGAAGATTCTCCATCCTCGTTTAATGTTTTATCGCTCAAGCTAGAGTTCCGAGTGGTCAACAGTGGAGTTTATAAAAATTTCTTTTTATTTCACATCAGACAGGATTCGAGATTGAATTATCGCTGCTTGTTTGCCGAAAACGAAGGTTCCTTCGCTAAAAGGAGAAAAAGAAAGAGAGAGAGAGAGAGAGAAAATCCTTTCTCGGTAGAGAGTCTACGAAAGAAGAGAACTCTTCTCCGATCTTCTTCGGGCGTCATCGGTATTATCCGCATCCTTCGAATCGCGATGCGCCTGGTTCGATTCCATGGGCGCAATAGGATAGGCCGTCCTTTTTCTCGCATCGACGTGTGTAAGCAGCCAGACCGGTAACAGTCCCTCTTTCCCTTCTTCCTCAGGATGTAAACAGGGTCTATGACGAGTCCTCTGCTCTTGGTGGAGGAACGAACGAAAGAAAGAAAGAAAGAAAGAAAGAAACAAACAAAGAAAGAAAGAAAGAGAAAAAGTGAATGAGAGAGAAAAAGATATAGGAGAACGCGGTTCTCTCTGTCGCGTTCGCTTAGCGACAAGGTAGAGTGGAGGAGGTGGTGGTGGTGGAGGAGGAGGAGGAGGAGGCCGAGAGAGCTGTGTGAATCGAGCCTAAGGGCGAGGAGAGCACGGTGAAGGTTCGCCGGTGGTGTGTTGGTGGGAGAGGAAAAGAGGGGAGCTTAAAAAAATGTGTAGGTGCGCGCGCACCCGCTTTGTCTCTCTTGTCGGTGGTGCGCACGGCGGTGGTGGGGGGTAGCATGGACCACGAGGGGCCACAGGGGTCCGTGAGCGGAGCATGGCGACTGCATCCTTTCAGTCGGCCGGTGAACCCGCGTGCCGTACGGTTGTTTCTTCGTTTTTCCGCACCGCCCGTGCGTTTTATCTCTCTCTATCCTTACGTTTCGCGGTTTCTATCTTTCTTATAATTATCTTCCCTTAATTTTCTTCCAATAGTTTGCTTATTATTTTTTTTGGTTTTGATTTTTCAAATATAGAGTGAACCCCCATATTTTTTATCCGATCAAATAGTAAGAATCGTCGCGTGTGATATTCCTGATCCTTTTTCATTGACGTTGTATACACGAGCACCGTGCATACATTTTTTTTTTTGGCATATATATATATCTTTCTTTCTCTCTCCTCCTTTCTTTCTTTCTATTTACTTACTTCCGTCCGTGAAGTTTCCTTGCTTCACACACTGAAGATTAAACCTACGAGATTCTCATCCGAGAGAAGGAAGAATCCTCTCGCGCTGGACCTTGTGGATTTTTCTTCGACGTTTCGTCATTCATCCTCTTCATCGTACACGTACACGGGCGTTAAGCCTTTGAGAACTTCTCCTGCATGGTGAGTAGGAACAAAAAAAAAATTAAGATCTATTTACTCTTAAAACCCCGTCTTTTTAGGTCGTCGTCGAACAATCTTCTCCGTCCTTTTAAATAATTGATTTGAATCATTTGAAACATATATCATAGATTTTATTTAAATGTGAAAGGGGTAAAAAAAAAGAAATGAATAATCGTTGAAGCGAGAAAGGGATGTTTTTCACACGTGCATGCTGCTGACTGCCAGTGGGTTTCTCGAGCGCGGGCTCTCGAGTGACGCAACGAAGAAAGAGATGCAACGCGTTGCTAGATAATTTTACCTTCTCTGGGTCTCTCTCTCTCTCTTTCTCACTCTCTTGTTTTCGTACATATCGCAATGAGTGATATACCCTATCTTTGAGAGAACCAAAGGGGGATCTTGAGAAGTGTTCTCCTCTCGACACGTACGAAGAAAGACTTTCTTCTTCTTCTTCTTCTTCTTCTTCTTTTTCTTCTTCTTAGGAAAATAATGTTACCAAGAAAGTACTGAACATTTTTCAACCTATCTACAGGAAACGAATGTATTTTATTTTTTTTTTGCTACATATGAAAAAATAATATTCGATCATTAAAATGTATCTCAAATCGTGTGAGTGTTTTTTTTTCCACGAAACGGATATCGTAAGCTTGAAGATTTATTATAACATTTATAACGAAAAAAAAAAAACGGGTTAAAGTTTTTCAAAGAAGCGATTAAAAGGAATGACCATCAATTGAAGAGATTTACCCGTGAGCACTCACACGAGAGAACATGGCGGTATCAATTTAAACGTGTTCGTTGTCATCCTGACTTTCTCGCTAATGAGCGAAAAGTGCGACAGTTGCGATAAGATGCGTTTAACCGTTACTTTCTTATTTTTTTTTCTCTCTCTCTCTGTCTCTCTCATTTTTCGAATGATTTTAATATATTCATGAAATCGAAATATACATACATATATATAAATATATGTAAATATAAGGGATCAATCTATCTTTCCTATCAAAGGATTTTCACTCTGTCGTCAGTATCTCGCGTCACTGTAATTATCCAGATATCGTTGTTAACCCGAGTATATTCGACATAGGAAACTTGTAATCGGTAGCTGATCGTGGCTAACGACCGTGATGTTTTAAGATCCTTTAAGAGCTCCGGATTCACTGTAATTACAGTATATATAATGATAAGCTGCTAGTAGGCAGCAGCTACAGGTCGGTCGGTAGCCATAGACTTTACTAAAACAACTTTAACACTGTGTAGGTACAGTTTTCTCTTTTCGAGAATGTGTTTTGCATGAAATAAAAGAGAGGAAAAGAAGAAGAAGAAGAAAAAGAAGAAGAAGAAGTAACATCGGTAAGGTCGTTTTCTTCCTTTACTTTTTCTTTCATCGACGAGAAGGTAGTAAAAGGAAGAAGGCGCGGAAGAAATTATGGGTTGCTAGAAAGAAACCAAGTCTCTTTCTCTTTCTCTTGTCGGTTATATAGAGAAGATAAAGAAAAATAAAGGAAATCAAACAACAAAAATAAAACGAGAAACAGCATGGTTATTCACGTGCGAACACGCATTGGCAAGTTTTTGGTATTCGCATTTCCGCTCGCGCCAAGGTGGCAACAACCAACCTCTACTATCCCCTTCTCATTCATGTTATTCTCTTGGGGGTTTTCATTGAGAAATAAATGTTGATCTCTGTTATGATTTAATGGCGACAACAATGCATTTACTTACTTGATATACAATTATAAGTGTATGAAAAAGTATAATTCTTTTAATTCCGACATTTAATAGCGTCACGCGATGTTGAATGCATCAGAGATGAGAAAAAAAACGTACGTTCAGATGAAATTAACGCGATTGAAAATATCTTTCGACATGAGATGGCGCGAATTTTGATCTTCAGGGTCGTAAGTCCAGTTGTGTATGTATTTATTATTGTTGGCATATATACGTGTACTTAAGAAAGAGAGAGACAGTGAGAACCAACCCTCCTAAGCTGTGCCAGCACTCCAACACTTACTGTCGCAATACGACAATCGATCTCTCGAGGTTGCCGACTACGCAGCATACATTTTCGTGCCTCGTTAATCTAGTTTGTCAGGTTGCTCCGACTGTCTCGTGAGTTAAATCGTTAGTTAATCCTAAACTAATCCAACGAGACTCTTATTTTAATGTCGATGGACATTGTTGACAGCGAGTAAAGGGAAAGTGCGATAGTACTCGATGATATTATGCTTTTTGGTTATACGAATGTGTCAATATATATATATATATATATATATATGTATGTATGTATGTATGTGAGTTATACATACTCGAAAAAATACTTTCGAGGTTGATGACTTATGTTAGGTGAAGAAATATGCACTTTCGAAATTGCATTTAATTTTTACAGATTGTTTATTAAATCGTTTCATTTATTTGATGATATTTAAACCAAGCAATTCTCTAGTCTATATATGATTTTCTTTAAAAGGTTAACATTTTCCATAAATAACATCATGCTTCTTTGTTTTTTCATTGGTTATATTGATTACTGACCGGGTCAGTGATTAACTTAGGTATCCCTTAGTTGTGCTATAGTTCAACTACAAAGATACACGATCGATAAACGTGAATTTAAAGTCTATGCATATTGTCGATATATATTATCTAGGGAAGTTATTGTTTGTTGATTTTATCAGTCAACCATAAAACTTATGACGTTTGTAAGAGTGTGAACGAAGGCTTAACAAATTTTCATTTCATCTCGATAGGATTGCCTTATAACTATCCTAACTGGGATCATGAATCATCTTTATACTTTATTTAAGATACCTTAGGATACGATTGATCTTGAAACTTTAGTATTTTATTAATGGTATTTGATTTTTTTTTAAGAACTTAAAGTATATTTTAAAAGATAATAATATAATCTATTTATAGAAGTATTTATATAGGTGTGTTTTTTAATTCTTAAAATAATTTATATTAAATAATTATTAAATAATATTAAAAAAAATAAATATATATAATATATTATTATAATATAATATTATAATTAAATAATTAAATAAATATTAAATAATATTTATAGTTCATTGTTTTTAACTTTGACCAATATTTTAATCTTAAATATAACCAAACTATTATATATATTTAAATATATAAAATAATATAAATTGTATTATAAAAAAGTAAAATAATTTAAGTTTGGTTTAATAATTAATTTTAATTAATAAACAAACACAAAACAAACTAAAATAATTTAAATTTTAAAGTCAATATTATGCAATATCAATATTCCTTTCATTCTTTTTACGAATGTTTAATTACAAGAGATAAAATAAAAGGATCTTTTAGAAGAAAGGTAAAGATAAAAAGGATAGACAAGTTATTTCGTGTCCACACACTCACATATACACTCACATTCACACATTTTTCTTTGTGTAGATTTGTCATAGGTAGTAGTCAGGTCGTTCTGTTAGTTTCGTTACGCATTCATATGAATATATACGAAAGCCTTTAATTGTCCATAATTTTTAAATTCAACCACACTATGACTCAAAGCAATAAATTTTTCTGCTCCCGACTTTAACTTACCAACTCTCGCTTACGAACGTCTTCAAACTCTCTCTCTCTCTCTCTCTCTCTCTCATACTATCTGACCCTGTGTATATCTGAGTTCACTGACGCATTCTACCTTCGCTTGCGGGCGGTCCACGCAGTATCCTCCACTTCTTCTTCTTCTTTCTTTTATTTTTGTTTTTCTTACCTTCACAAAGAAGTCGCATCTCTTGACCGGTTAGGGAAAAAAAGAAACAAAAAATTAGATTTATATTTTTAAATCGGCACGATATTTCCGGGCAAACCCAACAACAGACACCTTCGAACGTAGTTTAATCAACCAACTAGGGATTGATCGGAGTTCAATATTTTTATTATCAATAAATGATAAAAGGAATTATTATTATTTTTTATTTATTTATTTTTTTTATATTATATACTTTATTTTATATATTTATATTTATTTTTATTTATTAGCAATTATTAGGTCATTAAGTATGAAACGTCCGATTACTTCGATGACTTTCAATCCGAAATCGGATATTTCATATTTAATGATCCAATATAATCATTTCAAATGGTCTTGTTTTATTTGTCGACAAAATCAAATACACATTCATAGATATATTATATTATAATAATTCGTTATCTGTGAAATTGGAATAAATAAATAAAATAAATAAAAATATAGAAGAAGAAGAAGAAGAAGAAGTTTATTTTCAGGTATACCCCTTTAGGGTGTTTAGGCCCCACCTACATGTTCGTTCCCCTTGACAATATACTTAATTCTAATTATGCCTTAATATAATATTACATATTAATATTAACAATATAAAAACAATAATAAATAAAAATATAGTATAATATAATAAAAATAATAAAAATGTATAATTTAATTAATTGTTTTTCGTGTCCACAAAATAAAATATATACAAACTTTGTATATCATAGGTATGTTGGACAGGTACAAACAAAAATCAGAACATATTTGTTTTGATCCTGTTGAACTTTTCATCCTTTTGTTAGGACTTCTTTAGCAACTATAAAATACAAAATTACATAATCTCAAAAATGTACTAAATTTATAATAATATTTTTTTATTTAAACTTCGATCACATCAATGTTACAAAATCTTCTATATATTACAAAGTAAATCTATATTTCATATTATATAAAAAAATGACGAATAGTATTGTAGTATTAGTAATAATAATAATAATAATAGTATTAGTAGTAGTAGAATACTTACGCACACCTGCGCATTACCTAGCTCTAGTGCTACGTTACTCTGACGTCATTTAAAAGTTAGAAACGACTAGGTCCGCATGGTTTATTGGTTGCACACGTTTATACGTCTTGTTACATTGTAGCCTCGCAACAGGAATCGGAACAGGATCGTTTCGAAGAGGTAGAGAAAAGAGAAGGAAGAGGTGGAGAAGGAGGTGGATGAGGAGGAGGAGGAGGAGGAGGAGGAGGAGTGGGAGGAAAAGACGACTGGATATTGTCGAGGCGTAACAGATCAGAGTGAAAGTCGAAACACGATTCTGGTGCGGACTCTCCGCATCCAGTATCTTTCTTCTTTGGTACATAGCAAACAGCACCACACCAAGAGAAGAAAGAAGAAGAAAGAAGAAGAAAGAAGAAGAAGAAGAAGGAATGGCACGACTTTCTTTCTTTGTCTTTCTTTTTCCTTATTTTTTCCTTTTATTTTTTTTCAATACTTTTTTTTTTATATCCCGAGGGAGTCAAAAATATTCCTTCTCTTTATACGATTAAACTCACGTTCACGCTTCATATATTCGAATAGTCGAAAAGTCTTGTGCAACTTTGTTCTAACTCGTTGACTTTTTTCCCCTCCCTTTAGTTATCGGATTATGCCCTTTTCTCTTTGCATTATTTCTTCACGAAAGGAAACTACCTTTTTTGTGTGTGTATGTTTTTTTTTTTCTTAATTATTTAAACCTACCAGCTTTTCTTTCTTTATTTTATAATAGTATAGGTATATATTCAATTATAATTTGTAATTATTATTATTATTATTCATTGGAATTAGGAACTCGGAAGTTAATATAATAATACATCTTTAAGGAATATTAATATTTATATATATATATATATATTAAAATTAAAATTATATATAATATATATAATTTTATATTAATTATAATATTTTATCTATTATATATATTTATATTTTATAATATTATATTAATTATATTAATATATATGTTAATTTTATTAATATTAATTAAATATTAATTAAATATTATTCAATATATATTAATTATATTAATATCAATTTAAATAAAATTAAATATACCAAAAATATTATTTATGTCGATCGAACAAATTCCAAGAACCCAAGATGTTTCTCTCGAAGGAATCAACGAAAGCGAGAGTAAACATAACTCTCGTTCGAATCTGCCAAACTATTATGACCATGACCTGACTTTTTAAGTATTATTTCAGTATGAAATGTGTTTCATACATCATTTTCAATTGATTTTTCATTTTCCAATTGATTTTTCATTCATCGTCAGAACATCTCTTATCTGAATTTTATTTCAAAATTTGTCTAGCAAACTTTTTCGAGCAAATGGGTGTGATGTGTGTGGGTCTGTATGAGTCTCTGTGTGTTTGTGTACGTATATAGGTATTTTTCTCTCACTCTCTCTCTCTCTCTTTCTTTCTCACTAGTTTCGTGCTGACGTCCCATCAACCGCCTGTAGCGTGTACTTCCGATTAACTGGTCAAGCACTCGACGGTACTTATGCACTTAGGCTCGACGAAAGGGTGCTGCTTGCTGTGTTTCGATGTCTATTTTTATCACGAGTTCACTGTGGGTCCGATACCCCCTTTTCCGTTACACTACATATCTCTCTCTCTCTCTTTCTTCATTTCTTCCATCAACTCTCTAAAAAGCTTCTTTCATTTCTCTCTCTTTCTCTCTTTTTCACTCTCTTTGTCTGCACATACATTTTTTTATGTAACAGAAACAAAAAGAAATGTTTCATAAAAAGTATTACATTGTTATTCCCCTTTTGTTCGTAACTTTGATTAATTTTTTAATTTTGCAATACGATCTTTTCAACGTTTTTAAAAATATTAAACAATTGTGGAAGTATGGGGGTGTGGATTAATTGATGATATATTTAATATTATATTTAATTATTACATTTTATTATTATATTAAGTCATCCTGAAAATGTTGTCTTGTTTTTTTTTTTTTTTTTTTTTTTTTGGTGATAATTTGAACAATATTTTATGCAAAATATATTTTTGTTTGTTTGTATTTTACTTTATTTTATTAAATAATATCTATTATATTTTATTTTACTTTTTTTCTATATTTTAAATTATTTTTATCTCATTTAATTTTAATATTATAATTTATAATTATTATTTAATATATATATATATATTATTTAAAAATTTTATTTTTTTAAATATAAATATATAAATTATATTAAATAATTCTTATATATTATTATTCTCTATACTTTGTATAAATATAAATATATATTATAAATATCGTACCCGTAGAATTATTAAAAAAAAAAAAGAAACTTTAATTATAATCTAATATTAAATTATTATACTATAACATTACATTTAACAGATAACCATCACTTACCAATGTTGATTTGAAATCGTGAACTAATAATTAATATCAAAATAACGTTTCTCTAATTGGTATAACACAGATTTAAAATTCATTCTCAGTTTTTGTTTTTACTGTTTCCCCTTTTAGTCTCCTTTAACCCCCACCTTCCACCTACTTCAACGAATATAACGATTTTAGCAAGAGTCAACGAAAACGGGAATGAATTAATTGCTGAATCAGAAATCGGACGACAGCTGTTTAAGATCGATGACTCACGATGACGACTCTTACACTCCAAACACATTGACAACGAAACAACGAGGCCCGTCAGCAAATATCTACATTGCTTCCCTTCCGAACTAACACACATTGGTGGGATTCCGCGTGGGTTGTATCGTGTTTTAGAAGGACACACGATTTAAATGATGAGATTATTCGAACGTATTTTAATTTATTGCAAGGTTTCGAAGAAACGAACAATGTGTTCGATTCAAAAAAAAAAGAAAAAGATTTATCGAAATTCACAAATCAATCAGAAGTGAAACAATAAATCGTGTCATTTAAATATCAGTTTTCAAATATATTATATTATCCTACAAATTTATAATAAAAATTGATATTCTCTTTTTGTGTTTTTTAAATAACTGAAAATATTAAATCATCGTAGATAGTTTGAATAAAAGTAAAATCGTATTATTATTATCATTTTTTTTTATATATCTATAAATATTAAACTACACCATATAGGTGATTTACACTAAATTAAAATCGTATTATTATTATATTATTTTAATTGAAATATTTATAAATATTAAACTACACCATATATATATATATATGATTTGAACTAAAGTAAAATCATATTATTATTATATTATTTTAATTTTAATTAATTCATTATATTACTTTAATTTATTTATATATATTAAACTACATTATACATATGATTTGAACTAAAGTATTAAAATCGTATTAAAATCGTATTATCAATATTATTTTTTTAAATATTTATAAATACTATATACACTATCATAGATAATTTGAACAAAAGTAAAATCCTGTTATTATTATTATTATTATTTTTTATTTTACATATTTATATATATTAAACCACAACATAGATGATTTGAACTAAATTGAAATCGTATTATTAATATTTTTTTTACATATTTATATATATTAAACTACACCATATAGATGATTTGAACTTAATTAAAATCATATTATTATTATATTATTTTAATTGAAATATTTATAAATATTAAATCACACCATCGTAGATGATTTAAACAAAAGTAAAATTGTATTATTATTATTATTATTATTCAAAGTTAATCATATTATAGAAGAAACATATTGATATATATATCTCATGTGAAAACAAATAGAAGGAATACTAATAAAAAAGGAAAAGTATCTTTGTGTCGATACAACACTCGTTGGAGGACCGCGTAGGCGATTATTTCGCATAATAAAGACTTTCACGATTGTAGAATAATACTATGGTGGTGATGGTAGTGTGTCTTGTCGTGTCGTGTTGTGTCGTGTCTTGTCGTTTCATCTTACAATCTTAGAAATACTGTTCTTCTTTTTACTATAGAAAAATAAGGAAAAAAATTAAGTAGAAAAAAAATGTAAAAAAAAAATAAAAAATAAAATAAAGATAGAGAGAAGAACACAAGAAACGTTGCACCGTAGAAGAGTGAAACAATGACTGGTATTCGGAGCGTGCATTTATTTAAATCGCGGAGAGCAAGTGTTGCTCCTTGCGGGATTGACTGCGCAGCGAAGAGGTTAAATATATCTGGCCTGGCCTAAACGTTCCCTCTATCCTCATTCCTTTCGAACACCAAGCTTAAGTCTCACTCCGACTATCTGACTAAAAGATTCGAATACGACTTTTCGAATTGTAAAGAGAATAGAAATGTATAACGAGAAGAAACAGAGAAAGTTAAGTTAAAACTTCAATTAAAACTTCGTCTACAAGGTTTCTTTCTCATTTTCCTCGAACTCTTGAAAAAAAAAAAAAATAAAAAGATTAATACCCATTAGATTTCTTCAAAAGTGAATTAGAATCATTCAATTCTTATTTCTAAAAGATATAAGAAGATGACATTTATTTATAATTATTAAATATATACACGATAGATTAATAATATAATTTTTTTTTGTTATTAAATAATAGTTAATTAATATTTAGTTATTATTAAGTATTAAAAATTATTTAATTTATTATTTTAAAATATTACAATTTAATTATATTTAATAATAAAATGTTATTTTTTAAATTAAAATTAAAATTAAATAATATTTATATTAAAATTTATTTTTTAATATTTAATAATAATAGTATTTTTTTTATTTAATACATCTTTTTAATTTAATAACAATATCTACTCTCGTTCAAATGATTTCACAAATTTTTGTTCATTAATTTATTATTTTTAATAAACATAAAAAGATTCCTTTTCATTTATAATTATTACATACATATACAATAAATTAATAATATATTATTTGATTTATTTAATAATCTGTAATATCAACACGTTGAAATTATTTCACATATTTTTTCGTTCCTAAATTTATTTATCTTTAGAAAAAAAAAAAAGTATTAGTAAATGTATTTAATTTTTCTCATTTCTTTTCTATTCGTAAAGCTGTTCAAACAAAATCGGGGGTGGTGGTGAGTGGAGGGGATGAGTAGGACCAGTCAAAAGTTTCTTTTTGTACACGTGTGTGCATATATATATATACATATACGAGTATACAAGTTGCTCGTAATTTCGGATGGGAAATATCGATGTACAACGAGGAAGTTTTTTAAAAATTCCGCCTACGCTTCGTACTTTTCAGAGAGAGAAATATTACGAGGAAAAAGGGAATGAAAATAATTTAATATATATATACAAAGTGTAGATATGTATGTGATTATGTATGTACTTTTATTAAGAGAGACGACAATTTTTTTTTACAGGTATACATATATGTGTATATATATATATATATATATATATATATATATATATATGTACATTGTCCTTCTTTTTTTATTCTTCATGTTCGTATTCGGGTCGAAAGTTATGCGTGCCATTTTCGCGCTCCGGTAGTAAAGCAAACTATATATCAAGGCCATTAGTGGATCAAACGCATAATGACCGTTAAATTACTCGCGATACACATAGCAATCTTTCCCTCTCTCTCTTTTCTGTTTGATACTCGTGTTTCTTCTTTAAAGTCTATCTCTCGTTATATTTTTCCGCGTATCACATCGATCTAAATTAATTAATGTCACGAAAAAAAAAAATAGGGGTTGTATCTGTTTAAAGAATATTTCGTAAAATAATTATATAAATGTATATATTAATTAAAACGAAGAAAAAATAAGAAGAGAGTAATTTTCTATAAGTCAGATGAATAATTTAAGTCAGGTTAAAATAAATTATAGAAATTTATTAATTGAAATGAAAAATATAAGAGCAATATCTTATAGTCACAAGTTTTGAAAGCGATATTAAGTTTAGTGGTGTGGGAAGTGTAGACGTTGTTGTGTTGTGTTGGGTGGGTGTTTGCAAACGATGTGGGAAGTAAAAAAGCAATGGGGAAAGTGTGTGTAAAATCGTTTGCGTAACTCAAACGACGTTTAAAGTACCATATTGCTGAATTATTATAACATTTTAGCAAAACAAATAATCTTTTTTTTTTTTTCTACGAATTTTGTTCTCTCAGAATTATCGTTGACGAATTTTGTAAAAATACAAGAATACAAATGTACAAAAAATACAAAATTTAGATCTTGTCTTAGGTTGCAAGAAATAATAAATAATAGTAATAATAATAATAATATTTGATAAATACGTGTGGGGAAAATAATTCGATGACAGTAATTTAAAGATCGTGAAACTAATCCTTTTTAGAGATTCGGACAAAGATATCAAAAATAATTTAAGTAAATTAAAATATCCAATAATAATTTAAGTAATAATAATTAATAATAAGTAAAGTATATCACAGTAATAATTTAAGTAATTTAAAGATCGTGAAACTTATACTTTTTAGAGATTCAGATAAGGATACCAAGAAAAAAAATAAATTAAATATAAAGAATTATATTTAATAATACAAAATTTAAATTTCGCGTTAAGTTGGAACAAAAAAACAAAACAAAAATTAATAATAATATTCGATAGATAGATAAATAAAATAATTAGATTTTAGTAATTTAAAGATCGTGAAACTTACCACCCTTTTTAGATATTCAAACAAGGATACAAAAAAAAATAAATTAAATATAAAAAATTATATTTAATAATAAAAATTCAAATCTCGCGTTAGATTCAAAGAAATAAAAAAAGATATATATATATATATATATATATATATATATATATATATATATATATATATATTCGATAGATACGTGTGAATAAAATAATTTGATGAGAGTAATTTAAAGATCGTGAAACTTAGCACCCTTCTTATTGAGATTTGGAACAAATACCGTGAATTTATCACATGACGATGATGATGATGATGATGATTTTCTAAAGCAGAAAGTGAGCGGGGGCAATTTTTACAGATCATTACTTCGGACCTACGAGGCAAGCTGCCAAAATTTTTGCCGTCCGATTACTCCGCTGACTTTGCATAACGCACGAACTCACCTAACTTCGAAGTGGATTGAGATGGCATTAGGATGGCAACTCGAAGATTCGAGAGAGTTACTTAGTGACTTTCTTAAATACGATAATCGTCGTGGGATATATGTAAGTATATTAAAAAAAGAACAAGAGAACAAGTCCACCAATGAAAATCAAGAGAGAGAGCAAAAAAAACTCCCAAAAAGCATCCCAACAAAATTGAATTTCTAACACTTCGAGTATTTTCATCATGAATTGTGTGTGCATCTTCCTATTTTTAATATGTCGGGTTAACATAAGGAAAAATATATATCATGTTACGATTTTAAAGGACACTTTGAAGGGATGCTTGAGGATGTAGGGAGGGGGGAGTGTGAGTGAGGGGAAAGGTTTCGCGTTAGGAAAAAAAAGAAGAAGACTATAATCTTGATTCCTTCGATCGGTATCGTTTACTTCCCACGATCACCTTTTTTCTTTCCCCTCCTGTGTAAACAACGACGAATATCTTTTCGTCCTTCTTCGAAAATGCAAAAAAAAAAAAAAGGGCCGAAGGGAGGCCAAATAAGTGCAACAACGGTAACTTGCCTGTCTCGAGATGAAGCAATTCAAGTGTCCAGCTATTCCTTCCTTCCAGGTTCCGCGTTTATCCTTCGATGTAAAAAAGACTTGACCTTTTGTAGACATTTTTGTTGTTTTATTTTATATCTTTTTAAAGATTATGACTCTTTTTGGCACAGGAAAACTGTGCTGTTGTACGGCAAACGATGATTTTATAAAGACTTAGAATATAACGTGGTTGTTGTTGAATAAGTAGTAGTAATAGTAGTAGTAAAACCATTACGGAGTTTCTTCTTCTAAGCTGCCGTTACTTTACCGCTATGTTTTAGCGCCCGTTTTATATACCGGAAGTACGTGGGAAATGATGAAATATCATCTCTCTCTCTCGCGTTATTTCAAAGAAAACTTATGAGTAAAATGTGCGTCTAAGAAGATGACGAAAATTTGTTATTTGTTTAACACGTTCTGTGTCAAACGCCCCTTTTCTTGTGGCCTGATTTATCAGGTTTGGTTTAGGTCATTTGATCAATCATTGCATATAATTATTAATTATTATAAATATAATTGAATTAATAAATTAATTATTTATAATTATAAGTAGTTGTGCCTCGTCGTAAGTAGCTTGTGGCACAGTTTGATTAAATAGAAAAAAAAAAGTTAGGTTATGTTCAAATGTGTTCCGCATACTCACCGAAAGTGAGTGAATGGCCAACAGATGGTATTGGATTTATGTGTATCTTTTTGGTTTTTTTTTTTAACTAATTATTTTTTTTTTTATAAATAAATTAATGTAATGGAAAGCTAGCTGTATGCAAAGGCAACTTTGTGTCAATATTTCAAAACAATCGATAAAGTATTTTTCGAAATTAGGAATTATAGAGGTTAGGAACAAACGAAATTTATATTTTTATATATATATATATATAGATTTATAATTAAATTAATTATAAAATAAAATAATAATATATAATAAAAATAATTATTAAAATTAAATTAATAATTATTATACTATTATAATTATTATTAATATTATAATTAAATATAATAATTATTGTAAATATATAATATAAAATATAAATATAAATTAGAAAATTTATATACTTTGTTCTATATACTGCAATTTTGTATAAATTCCTTAATATATATTTTAATAGAAATATTTTTGTTTACACAATTAAATTTCTTATAAATTTGTTATATTTTTAGGGCATTAAATAAATTTATCTAACCACTAATGTACCACCGGTGGTACACGTGACACAAAATGTGTTAAATAATTGCAATTAAATGTGATACAAGCTTACATTTAAAATTAAATATATTTCATTGATTAAGTTATCCAAAAAAAAGTGTTTTCTTCAACATAATTAACGAGATACAACTTAAGTGTCCAAGAAAACAAAATCCTGTTCATCTTTTTCGTAATTCCATTAAAATGGAATTAAAATTAAAAAGATACTTTTTAAGTGTCTCAAAAGAAACTCTATGGGGGAATGGAGGAAACTGATAAGTCCTGACACTAATCCGTTTCATTTCTAAGATCCTTCCAACTTCTTCCAAGCATTCAAAAAAAAAAAAAAAAATAAAAGAAAGGTTTTTATTATTCCTTATAGAAAAAAAAGATACTCGTACATCGTTGAAAGTATTGTCCGTGGTTCGACTGGACTTCAGAGTCAGACATCATCGTAGTCAGAGTCTCTAGTCTGAAGGAATAAATTGCGTGGGACGTTTAAGGCTTATAGAAGTAATTGAGCACGTGTCGGTCGCGTTGATGAGCTATTATAAGGATCGCTAGGAATCAGCCATCCTGATATAAAAAAATTAAGCTCGTCTGCGTTCGCTCGAACGAACATAGACCCTCGACCTCGTAGAAAGAGACTTGTCTGAGATAGAAAGAAAGAAAAAAAGAGAGAGAAGGAGAGATTGTCATAATGTATAACGATTTATACTTAATCAAATGATAACGTCGAAATATTTCTTGACGCAACCATTATTAATATTAACTCTGAATACTTTTATACACCAACGTTGAATCCTATTGTGTTTTAGCAACCAAAAAAAAAAAAGAATATAAATAATATGATAATAAAATAAAAATATAAATAAATATAAAATAAAAAAGAAAAATACAATTTTTTTCGATTATTTCAAACACTCGGGAATACACCAACGTCCAGTCGTATTGTGTTTTAGCAACAAAAAAAAAAAGAAAGAAAGAAAAAACAATACAAATAATATAATAATAAAATAAGAATATAAATAAATAAAAAAAATACAATTTTTTTTCGATTACGTCAAACACTTGAGATTGCAATTGGAAATAAATAAGTGCAAGCCAAGCTTGTAATATGAGATTTTGTTATTACTCAACTCGAAACGGTACAAAGCGAATTTACTATAATTACAAGCGTGTACGAAAAAAAGCAAAAAAAGAAAAAAAAAGAAAAAGAATGAAAATGGCAACGTACCAGATAAGCCAATGTAAAGCCATAAACGGTGCAACGGCAAAAGTCTTGATGTAAGCAAATGCAACCAACGTATACAAGGAGGAGACCTGCAGGACGCGATCGGAGGCACACCACGTGCGGTAAAACGCATGCGTTCGAAAGAACCGCGAGATTAATGTTGACCATTCGTTATGAACTTACCTTATACTTTTTCTTTCTTTCCTTTCCTTTCCTTTCTTTCTGCTTCATTCTTTATTTCTTTCTTTTATTTTTTTGTTTTCTACTCGAAATATCAAGGGATTACGACAAGCTTGTAATTTATTTTTGTAAGTTACAAGATAGCCGGGGTAATCAAACGATGTGCTCGATTTTTAATTGCACTCCTTCGTTTAATGAGAACGAACCTTTTTTCTTTTTTTTGAATCTTTTTTTTAAATTTCTTTTTTACATTATCATCATGTTGCGTTGTAGTTGCAATTGAACGATACGATTAATAAATTACAAGTTCGAATTATTTCGATACTGTGTTATTAGGGCATTGCATTTTGAGAACTCTGATCAAATATGTCGAATTGTGGGGAAGAAAAAAAAACGTAACAGTACTGATTTTTGTCTCGTGTTAGTTTTATGTGACTCCTGTATTAGTTCAGAGTTTCACGGATTTTAGTTGCAATCGATTTGAAATTTTTGTTTTTTTTTTGTAATCAGAGTTTAGTCGTTTAGAGGAGAGCTTGCGATCAAGGCACGTGTCCTCGCTAGAAAATGTTCTCACGAAACGAGTTCTCTGCATTCAACTATGTATTCCTTTCTCCGTTTTGGTAGCTATTCGACACACACAAACACACACATATACACGCTTAGATATATATTTACTCTAGTTAACCTAATTTAGTTTAACGAAAGAATACCTTCCTTTTTACGAGGAAAGTAATACATACTGAAAAGATGGCACTTGTTAAAAATGGGGAAGACTAAAAGGAAGATGAACAACAGCTGGCTTTTTATACTTACGTAATTCACGTTTTAACTCTATAATCGATGTAGTAATTTCTGTAAATAATCATTCACGAAAGAAACACATCCGGCAATACTTATTTTAGTTGAAGTGTGTATCTCACAAACTTGTGTACTGCTCAATGGTATATAGGAGAAGAGAACTTCAAGAATTATCATCATTAGTTCGATCGTACAACTCGGTGCTTCTGTCCGTCAGCTGGTGGCATACATTTATGTACTCTTACGGATCCATCCATCTGAGTCTCTCTCTCTCTCCGTCTCTCTCTGAGAACCGCGAAATATCGATCGTCGCGGTATTCGAAACTTCTTTCGAGTCAAGTTTGACCAACTTGCAAAACACGGACTTTCTGCGAATCGGGAAAAAATGAGGAACGAGAACTAAAATAGAAAAAAGTCATTCGAGTGGTTATTACGACTTCAAAGAATAAAAAAACTAGAAATACAAAATTAACGAAATGTTATTGTCATTGGAAGTAATTAACACTAGAATTACTAAACCAGTCATTTTGATTGATTGGTTTTTGACTTGATTTGGTATTAAGAATATTTTGATATTATTATTGTTATTATAATTTTTATTATATAGTTTTGAAGATCTCAGAACATGGAGTTCCTTTTGTAAAATAATAATAAGTCAATAAATATAAAAATAATCTACTTTTACTTAATCTTTTTTAAAGATCAGTCATTTTGACTAATTTTGGTAGAGATAGCTAGTTTAAAAAAAAAACAAGAATCTATAAAAATATTAGAATATAAAATATCGTTGAGTAAAAATTTCAATTGATGCAAAAATTGAATGAGAAACGTAACAGTGAATCGTTGAGGTATCTACTTCGTTCAACGAAGTGGAAATATTTGACTTCTGCCCTCGAGTTGAAGTAAGAGAATCAAGAAGAAGAAGAAGAAGAAGAAAAAGGAAATGAAAGAAAGACAAGAAGAAGAAGAAGAAATAGAAATAAAAGGAATCGTCTTGGTCTTCTTCTTGGTCTCCCCCGATTATTTGAGTTGGTCGTGGAAGCAGGACACAGTGAATATCTTCGGCACGCACGCATGCACGTACCTGCCTGGTTTACGTCGTGCGCGCAAGCCAGCACGTGTGTCGCGTCGTTGTGTTGCATGGCTGGCTCTTGACTTATGTGTGCAGCAGCTGCAGCAACGCAGTGTCATTGACATCGAGCACCAGCGCACACCAGTTTTCTTTCGAGGATGGTGGTGGTGATGGTGGTAGTTGTAGTAGTGTTGGTGATGTTGGTATTGGTGTGCGAGCTCACGCTCGTTTACTCGTTCCCTTTGGCTTGCTTGCTGCTCCCTTACTCGCTAAGAAACCCACTGGGTTACGTCCTCCTACCGATCGTACATTACACGCGAGGACGATTATAGCCACGGCAACGCCAACCGGCTGTGCGACGCGCGAGGATCTCCTCCTCCTCCCCCTCTTTTTCTTCTTCTTCATCTTCTTCATCTTCTTCATCTTCATCTTCTTCATCTTCTTCATCTTCATCTTCTTCATCTTCACCTTCTTCATCTTCTACTTCGTTTTGCATTTTATTCTTTTTTATTTTTCTTCTTGACAGTCCCTCTTTCACCCCCCCCCCCTAGCCCAAGTTTGCCACCATGCGCGTCGAATTAAACTCGGTCTCAACAGCGAATGACAAAAGTGAGAAACAAGTCGAGATCTTACACCGAGTTTATTATTCCCGTGGTGCGTGCTATCTTTTTAAGAGTGTCGATTTATATATGTAGACACCAAAAAAAAAAAAAAAATCTTCCATACAAGTATATGGAAGAGATTGGATGAAAAACGGATGGTAGGATGTGGCGCCTGGAGAGTGAAAGAAGGAGGAGGAGCATGATTTCATCCGTTGAATGGAAATAATGTCACGTGCTGACGGTGATTTCACGTGACGATCGAAAATTGGTCCTTGATGTTAAATGGTTCGAACGACATATAGGGATCTGGTAGAGAGAGAGAGAGGGGTGAGAAAGGAATTGGGGTTCTTGTTTTCCACCACTGTATACTCACAAATAAGCGTGACGAAATTTTCAGAAGAATGACATGGGGCTCGTGTAAATATCATCCAATTTATCGATCAAAACCTGACGCGTTTTATTTATTTTTTTTTTGCTCAAATTTTCTATTCCATTCCATAATCGATTTATTCCTTGACGAGTTTTTCGTTCAACGAGATAATATCATTATCATCTTTGTTGATTCGATAATAATCGTTTGGGGAAATAGAAAATTCACATTTCCTATAAATTGGGTGTGAACTGTTGAATCCTTGATTTCAACGTTCGTGCTAATGAATAAATCTTTTTAATGAAATTCTTTTTTTTTTTCTTTTTTTATTTATGTTAGATAGCATGCAAATTTTTTTGTAGCTTCGTTTGAAAAGTTTCACAACGTTCGTTGTACCACGTATCGATCCCTTTTTTTTCAGTTTACCACATCGTTCGTTGGTTCGTTCGTTCTCTTTCACAGTCGATTGCCTCCCGTTGAAGTCAGACGTCCTCTCAAGTTTTTTTTTTCTTTTTCTTTTTTTTTTTTTCATTTACCACCAGACCAACGCGACCCTACGAAGCTAATCCGTGAACGAGAAAAAAAAGATGCTTCATCTTACAATCTTGAAACGTTTACTTCATACGTAAATATAGAACGGTGGTGTTAACTTTATAAACGTCTCGTTAAGGATACGCAACAACCCCTTAACGGGTTCTTCCATTTCCTTTCCTATCCACAAGCAAATGTTACAACTCGTTGCTGGGATGAACCCTAAAAGAGAGAATAAGAGAGAAAGAGTGAAAGGAGAAGAAGAACGTTCATGGTCGGACAACTTTAGAAGAATTCACGCACCTCTGACGTTGCTTTTGCTCACTTCGTCCTTCTTGTCGTTGCTGTAGGAGGGTTTTAGAGATTTACAGGCGGTCATTTTTCAACCCGTTCCTGACCCACCTCCTCCTTTCCCCCTCTTCTTCTTATTTCAGCTCATCTTCGTCTACTTCGTGTTCATCGTTTACTTTGTCTCTCAGTGGCGCTGACTCTCTTGCTCGAGGCTTGTGTTCAGATGGTTTTCTTGTCTACTAGCTGCTTCTTCTTCTTTCTCTTTGTCTCTCTCGATTTCACATTTCTCCTTCCCAGTTCCCTTCTTTCCCCTCCCCTCCTCCCATCCCCTCACGTTTTTATTTTTCTTTTTCAAGCATGCTTGCTCTTCTATCGATCTCTCTTCTGTAACTTGGTGTCCTCATCTCATTCTCGTTTTCCTTATTCTTATTCCTACGTGGACCCTGTTTTCTTCTTCTTTCTTTCTTCTTCTTACTCCTACATTCCAATCTTCTTGGGTCCCCCCTGTTAACTTTGCTCCTGTTTTGTCCTACCTTCGAACGTGTCCTCTTTCTCTTCTTCTTGTTCTTTCTCTTTCTATTCGTTCTCCTTTAGTTTCTATTCCTATTCGCCAGAGGCTTGAACGAAGTATAGCAAAGAGAACGGGTGGATAGCAGTGCCGGAACTGGTCCACCAAGAAAGAGAAATTCTTTGAAGAAGTCAGCAGAGAAGAACACAAACCATTTGAACGTACGACATCTACCTGTAGAGTTTGACTTTAATCTTCTACACCGGTGCATTTCTGATTTGTCTCTTTTTTCATCCTTTTTTATTCCTATAATAATACTATTTCTTTGACTTTTGCTAATGTTATGAAAACTGTAGTGTATTCTCTCTTATAAATAATATTATTTATAAATATTTGAGAAATGATGAAGTGATGAGGAGGGATAGGTAGGTGTAGGTTTGAAAGTTAGACTAATAGGGGATAAAATTTTGTGAATGAATGATATTGTGTTACGTTGTTACAAAAGTTTCATTTATTTTTTTTTTTTTTTTTTAGTGGTTATAGGAAGACTATATTTTTTATATTTTAATATTTTTTATTTTGAATAATATACACTACAGGAAAAGGTAATATAGAATTTAGTAAATTATTTAGTAAAATAACATGAAATAAAAATTACATTAAATATATATTAATATATTATATTATTTATTTTTATTATATAAAATAAAAAATATATTAAATATATTACGCATACAATAATAATTTCCTTTTGTGAGATGCAGTTGTTTTGTATAATTCAACGTTTATCTAAACTCACACATACTCGTAAAAGGATTATATGCTTCGAGTATAATCGTCGTGTTGTTGCGATCGATCGATCGATCGTTTGAAAATGATAGAACCGGTTTTGTGGCTCCTTTTCGTCGAAAGTTATTGAAATGTTGAACGTGCCATGGAATATATTATACACAGGTATTGTTAATAGGGGCAGTGACGCATCTTGCGTCTTTGTCCGATTCGAACAAGGCGTTTGCTCACTCTGGGATTTCGTAAGAAGAAAAAGAGAAAGAAAAAAAGGTGGTAGACCTGAGGACCGGTCCTCTTCTATCTCATCGTTTGGCATCAAAGACGAATTCGAATTCGTTAAGAGATTGAAGCCAAACGGGACGCGACATGGCACTGATAAAAGGAATTTTGGCTGAACTGATAACAAGACTCGTTTCAATGATCGAATTCTTTGCCGATCGTCGACACTCGAACGGATCGATATAGAAAAGAAAGGGATTAAAAAAAAAAAAAAAAAAAAAAAACAAATAAACAAATATAAAACACACTTACATTATAGATTAATTCGAATCGTTTAAGTTTAAAATATTAAATCGTTTATGATAAAGTTTCCTAACTTTTTTTATTTATAATTTTGTTGTATGAACAATATTCTATATTTACAAATTATATTTAATGAAAATTTCTTATTGTTTTGTGATGATCAGTTGCATTATATATTATATGTGCAATATATTTAATATAAATTGTATATTTTATGTTATTTTATTAAAATATATTTTTTATATAATAATATATTTTCTATTTTATATTATTTTACAAAATAATCTCTACTAAACTCTATATTACCTTTTTCCATACTGCGTATATTATTCAAAATAAAAAATATTGTTCTCCTAAAATTACTAAAAAATAAAAACAAAAATATCTTTCGAGACAACCTAATATAATATTTTATCTACTTAAAAATAATTGATCCCTGAACATAATAATTCTTCTAACAATTTCATATATCTTAAATTGATTACCACAACTATAGAGGGTTGAATAATATTTCAATTTATTTAACGTATTCACTTTAAGTATCAATTACGTTACCTATATCTAAAAACACGTTGTGAGTTATGTCGTATTTACAATTTAAAAAGCAAACATGTTAAAGGTTTCTCGCGTTATCTCTTGTTCACGTTCCGTGTGAACAAAATACCCAGGAACAACTATTAAATCCATCCCACAAGGAAGGGAATCATGGAATGAAAGCGCATAGTATCGAAGGTGCAAGTCGTTTCCAAAGATGAAGAGTATATATATATATATATGAAATCATGGTGAAAGCGTTGGTACGACAAGTATATCCAGTTTAATACGGCCCTGCCTGCGAATGTAGACTTCACAATCAGCTGGTCCCCTGCTCGTTCTGCAGCAATGTTGCCAGGCTTGTTTGTTCATTTCATCGTCTGCATCTTCTTCTTTTTCAACTTCTACTTTGGAAACAACTTTGTGTGTGATTTTTATTTTATTTTATTCGTTTTTACACATGCGTTACTAGAAACCCAGAGGAAGGGAAGATAAAGAAAGAATAAACACGTGTATGCAAGTGTTTCTCTTTCTCTCTCTCTCTCTCTTTCTTTCTCTTTTTCTTGTACGGTGCATTCAAGCTTTGCAAAACAATAATGTTGAAAATAGCTTTTAACCGGTAGGGTACCTTTGTGAAATGCAACGAGAAGCAAACGACACAATGGTTAAAGTATTTACTTCGTGGCTTATTTCAAGGAAGAGTGTTTTTAAAAAATAAAAATAAAATAAAGAGAGAGAGAGAGAGAGAGAGGGAACTTAGTTTAAGGGAGAGGGGTGAAGGTGAACGTCTAATGATACGAACCGAAGTAAATCTTAAACGTTAGATGGGAACCTTTTCGCTGTGTGTTACATGAAAACCCATTATCGTAGTGCGTTTAAGGATTACAGTGTATGTGTGGTGGGCATGTGTGTGCGATTTAATAAGGAAAAGAAGAATATTCTTCGTGTCTCACGTGGATGATAGAAAATTTAACCGGGCATGATTGCGTCTCTAATCGTACTGAATCGCCGTGAAACGAAGGAGATTACTCCCCCTATCTTTTATTTCTCATCTGTTCTATTATATATATATATATATATGTATATATATGTAACTTGTACTTTGTATATAACTTGGTACTTTGTTACATTAGAAATGTGCGTAGGAAGATATTTTTAATGGTCAGTGTTTTAACGAACTAATGAACAAAAAAGTCCTCTGCACTCTACCTTTGAAATGAAATTATTTTTATATAAAAGATTATTAAGTAAAATACATAAAATTTAAAATACATGAAATTATATATGTAAAATATTATAAGATTTATGTGTATTTTAATTAATAATTTTTTATATATTTTTTAGTATAATTTTTATTTTCATGTCTTCTTCTTCTTCTTCTTCTTTTTATGTATTTTTTTTTTTATTTATTTATTTTTATGTATTTTTATGTATCTTAGTTAATTTTTATTTATATATTTTAGTATAATTTTTAATTTATTCTATCACCCCTTTCGTTTTTTATTTACCAACTTTTTAACCTGACTTTTATCACAGAAAACTCTTTTCGATTTTTCCCTCATTTTCCAACTCACGAGTTTTTACCCTACCGACGTAATTATTATTATTATTATTATTATTATTACTTTTTTCCCACGAATGTTTTAATACACCTTAGTTCTTTTTTTTCTCACGTCAGTTCGCTGCTCTCTTTCTTTTCCTCTCTCGGTTTATTTTTCTTCAAAAAAAAAAAAAAAAAAAAAAAGTGCAGCCCTCGTTTTGCCGCAAATGACTGTCCCGGGGGCGGAAAAACATATTTGCGAAAATTTGCTCCTGTTAAAAAAAAAAATCCCACACACGACCGACCTTTTTTTTTTGCCTTTTCGTTGAGACTCGTTCTTTCATTATTCGACCCTTTTTTTTTTATTTGTAGGTGGTCTCAAATTTTCTAAAAAATAATGAAGTCTATTGACTAAAGACTGAGAATGAAAATTAGGTTGAAAAATTGAAGATTATTAAAACGTTGTACGATAGAATTATTTTCTAATCATTTTGTTTGATATATTTCTTTTGTCTTGATTTTTTTATCGTAGAAAATTATTAAATTTAAATGTCGTGCAATATTGATATCATCTTTCACTGATAGTTACTTTATTGTCATACTTTATACTCAAATAATGTAACTCAATGCATGTGCATGTGCATGTGCATGTGCATGTGCATGTGCATGTGCAACTGCATGTGCAAATGTATGTGCAAGTTCATGTGCATGTTCATGTGCACGTGCAAGTTCATGTGGATGGGCAAGTGCATGTACATGTGTAAGTGTAAGTGCAAGTGTATGTGTATGTGCATGTGCAAGTGCAGACTCGTGCGCCGTGCAAAGGGTTAATAAACATTTGAAAGTTCAATATATCTCATACTGAAACAAAGTGATTGTTATATATAGGCAACTCCCTTTATCACGATCCTTTCGTTCTCGTTCTTGAAAAAAAAAAAAAAAAAAAAACAGAAAAAAGGCATAATTCGATTTCGCGCTTGTAATCAGCCTTTTACGAGAAACCGTAAGTGCTCCCATTAAAGAATTCCGATGTTCAAGGCCGTAGAATATACATATACATATATAGGCGTGTACAAAGTATATAAATACACGCGAATTAGCGTGTATCAGCTATTTGTTCACATAGAAAGTAAAATTTCTCTATTTAAAACATCACAATATGCAATAACAAATAATGAACATTTTTTTTCATCTCGTTGAATATTCATTGTCATTAATATTTATTCATTAATTCACATATTCAATTGATACAAAAGGTTAAAGTTAGTAAAAAAAAAAAAAATCGATCGATCAATTTTTAATTTATATTATATATATATTATAAACAAACAAAGTTTTGTATAAATTTTGAATATATTGGGTTGTCCGAAAAGTTCATGCCGATTTTGATGGAAGATTGAAATGCAATGCGTTTAAGTTTTATTTTTTTTTTTTTGTATATATTTATTAAAATATATATATATATATATATATATATATATAATTATATTAATTAAATTAATGTATTAATAATAAATAATTAAATTAATATATATAATATTATTATTATATATATATATATAATATTTGGTATTTGTGACAATGAACTTTCGAGTTCCTAATGCCAATTAATAATAATATTAATATATATATATATAAGTGGTATTCTGTTCCATACAACCTTTCACCATTTGTAAGGGTAACTTCAAAATTTCATCCTTCCACAACTTCTCAGCTTTTTCAACAAAAAAACTTGATGCCACCTACTGAAAATCCTCACGGACTTTTCGAACAACCGAATATTATAATAAATAATCCTGTGTGTCATCTCAATTAGTCATCAAATCGTATGCTTACGTTATTTGAAAAGCGTAGGATAAGTAAAAGTATTTAAAAAAAAAAAAAAAAGAGAAAACTAACATCATTTTTGTAAAATGTTAAAAGAAAACCGAGAGAACCCACCGGAGGAAGAGGTGGTGGTGGTTGTGGGGGGAATCTCTTTTTCTTCGTTACCACACAGCATCTTCTTTCCTTGTATACTTAACTATAAACAAAGAAAGAACGAAAAGGATAAAAAGAGAAAGAACGAGAGAGAGAGAGAGAGAGAGAGGGAGAGAAGGATTTTTCGTTGAGGTGTGTACACAAGTTGAGGTGCTTAAATTTCGGAAGCAGGTGGTTAAAGCGTTTGAACCGGTAAGCGAAGCCGGCTTCTTTTCACATCTTTCTCTCTCTTTCTTTCTTTTTTTCTTTTTTTCATCCTCCTACTTCTTCTTCTTCTTCTTCTTCTTCTTCTTCTTCTTCTTCTTCTTCTTCTTCTTCTTCTTCTTCTTCTTCTCCACTTTCCCCTTCTCCACCTTACTTGGTGGTTCGTCGTGTCTACTCTGCTAAAAGATCGGCCGACACACAAAGGCTTTGCTTTTGCCTTGGCCATGCTGTACCAACCACACCACCTTCTCTTTTTCTTATTTTTTTGTTTGTTTTCTTCTTGTTTCTCTTCGAACGTGTTCGGATCGGTCCTCTTAAGCTCGTTTCACACTGCTAGATTATCTCTGGATGCGTTTCTCCACCCACTCGTTCATTCTCTCTCTCTCTTTTTCTCTTTAGGATCGTTGTACTTCTTCGAATTTTAAAAACCTTTGGTTGCAGAGAACCTAAAACGTTGTTGGCTCGATAAATTTGCCTAAGTTTTTCCTTGAAATCCTTTAGTAACTTTAATAATAAATAAATTATATATAATATATAAATAAATTTATATATATATATAAAAATAATTTGGTATTATATAATTAAATTAAAAAATAATCTAATATAAGATAATAACTTGCTATATATATAGAATATAAGTTATTTATTTAATTATTTTATATTTATTAATTTGGTTTTAGTTAAATATTTTAAATTTATTTTTAATATATACATATTTATAATATATAAATAAATTAAAAAATGATATAATATAACATCATAACATGTTATATGTAATATTTAGGTTATTTATTTGATTATTTTATATTTATTAATTTTCTTTTTCAATTAAATATAATAATTATATTTCTAAATAATTCTAATAATATATTTATTATTAATACATTCTCTATAAAATATTATATTAATAATCCTAAAACTTGTAATGAGATTTTATATATTCCCTCGTTAAAAGTTCATTTAATTTTTCTTTATCGCTTCTATTCGTTTCCCCAATGAATTAAAAAATTATTATAAACATTCAAATATAACGATAAAGAAATTTATTGTATGTAAATAGTTCTAATATAGAATCTATAAACATTATTATATTCGTCTCATTGATTTTTATCGTTCTTCGAAAGTATTTCTAATAGTCGTAAACGATAGTAAACTCAACGAAACGTTTCTATTAAACTCGACATCAATTAATGGCCTCGTCGAAGGTTCAGTTTACTTGGAACGCCCTAACAAGTCCTAACAAGTCTAAACCTGGGGACCCTTTTTCCTACTATTCTCACTTTACCACTTCGATTATTAGGGTATACAAAATTCATTGTCCATTGAATAGTCTCTTCTTTTGCTATTGACGAATCATGTTACTTTGTAAAGTGTGGAAACACAAAGAATGGATTTTCCAATGGTTGTTAAAGGGAGTTAACTACTACTACAACTACTAATACTACTACTAGTATAGTATATTCTGGATCGAAGGTCAACTTGTGTTCAACCGAGGTAAAACCGATGTTACTATCTTTCTGCGGCTGCGGTATTTAATTCAAACGAATGTTGTATATAGTTTTAATATAGTATATATATATATTATGCTGTAAAACTTCACGGATCTATTTTAGTTCGAATTATCGATGACGTGTTAAACTTGATATAGGTTCGATAAAAACCTTTCCAATTTGTACATAACACGAATAAATAATATTCGTCTTACTATTATATTATTTATCTTTAAGTGTGATATACATATGTATATCTAGGTGTGATATATATGTATATCTAGGTATGATCTAGGTACGATAAAAACCTTTCCAATTTGTACATACCATGAATAAATAATATTCGTCTTACTATTTAAGTGTGATATTCCTATATATATATATACATATATAATAAAATATAATCTAATCATAATATATATACATACATACACACATATATATTATTTTATATTTATAATATTATTATTTATTTTTTATAATATTATTATATTATATATAAATAATATAATTTAATATATATATATTTTTTATTTTTATTTTTATATTTTTATTTATTTATTTTTTATTTTAATATTTTTTTTCACGAATTATTTTATTTATTATTTCTTTATTTATATACATTCTTTATTTTTTTATAGATTACATATATATATGGTATATTTTTATATATATATTTATATTTATATTTATATTTATATATATGTTTATAAATTATGCCAATGAAAAATGTATAGTTTTATCAATCATTTATTTATTTAATTATCCAAAATATTTATAATTATAATCAACTTGATATACATACTGTATATATATATATATATATGCATATATATATAAGTAACAAGGTGTTATTAAAGTTAAGTTATTCATTAATGTGATTATTTATTTTTAAGTTTAACGTGTTAAATATTTCAAATTACTTTTTAAAATACACATTGCATTGCATTCTTAGTGACATGTGTATATATCATTTAGATAAAAAAAAAATAACCAGTTTATCCGTATAAGTTAGTAATTGGAGCCTGTTTTCTAACTCGTCACGTAATCATCATCATCATCATCATCATTGAATAATGAAGATACGGAAAAGAATATATGCACACGTTTAATATTAAGTCGTTGGGTTAGAAAAGGATAAGAGACCTTCTCTTCCTTCGCAGGATTATTGCATCGTGCCTGTCATTTTTTTCTGCTTTTTTTTTTTTTTTTGGTTTCTTGTTTGTTAACATGATCTTTTTACCATTTGCTATGGCATCATCACCCGGAAGCCTTTCGCTTAACTTCGTCGATTTTACCCTGAACGAGTTTTCATATTATATGAAAATAAAAAAGAGAAAGAGAAAGAAAGAGAGAGAGAGCGAGAGAGACAGAGAGAGAGAGAGAGACAAAAATAAAAATACTTCTCATAGATATTTTTTTTATACGTCAACAACAACTCGTTCGAGTTTCTGATATTGACAGATAAAACAAGATTACAAAACAACATTTCATAACTTTTATAAAACGTGGTTTTAACTTCTCTTTTACACTGGCGTGTAATATTATGCAATCGAATATATCTACCTGGAGGGATTAAACAAATATATCTATCAGAATAATCCAATATATATATACGCATATATATATGTGTATATATATCGATCGATTATTTTCACGATTTGATGCATGCAAAATATGCTCGTTGATTTTTATTTTCATCTCGTTTTCAAGCTCTGGAAAAAGTGGGAGAAAAGAGAAATGATAATAATAGATTCGAAAGAAAGTTTTCGGGCAAAGTCTTTTAATTGACGGTTGTTTAAAAATACAAAAATTAAAAATAAAAAAGAAAAAAAAATATCGCTGGGAAAGGACGTTGACACTGGTGTTTGTATGGGGGGTGGGGTATGGGAAGGGGGATCGTGGCGAATTCGCGAATGTCGTCGTCGTCGTCGTCGTCGTTGTATGAGAGAAGAGAAGAGAGAGAAGAGAAGATTCTACTACCACGTTGATGATGACCTTGGGCCAGCGACAAAGTACGAGAACGACGAGTTCTTTGCTCCTTTAGTCGTTGACTTCGTTGAATCACCTCTTCAACATCTAACGTATATATCTCGTTATGTTTTTCTTGTTATTCTGCTATTTTTTTTTTTTTTGGGTTGGGTTGGTTAGTTTGGTTTGGGGTTTTTGATTTGTGTGAAACCATCTTCATCGTCATCATCATCATCGTACAACTAATCTGAATAGTTTTGATGACATATTTAGGCAAATAACACAGAAATGTGTCAAATATATTTTTCTTTTTAGCAATGTGGCACGCGTATAATTTTGAGAATCGTTTTAATTTTGTGCAAACACGGGATTTCAGATAATAAATTAATTTTTCTTCATTTTTTTTTTTTTGGGTTGGTTAGTTTTGTCTGGGATTTTTGGTCTTTTGATTTGTGTGAAAGCATTATCATTGTCAGCATACAATTAATCTGAACAGTTTCAATGACACATTTAGCAAAGAAATATGTCAAATATATTTTACTTTTGGCAATGGGGTATACGTATAATTTGAGAATTGTTTTAATTTTTTTGCAACACAGTATTTTAGATAATAAATAAAATAGCACAATGTTGCATAGAAATTTGATTGCATTTGAAATGAAACAATATTGGTATATTTTTATTAATAGAAGTGTTGCATAATGTAAAAACAAAAAAAGAAATAGTTATAATTTAATTAAATTAGTTATATTGGTTAAAATATTATTACCAACTTACAATTATTACAAATTAAAAATACTAATATCAACAAGACGAAATATAAACTTATGAATGAATATTCATAAGTATTCATGCAACTATGGCAATATTTCGATGTGGGACTAAAAATGTTCTATCCAATATGCATCATAGTGCATCAAAAAAGGTGTGGGACACTTTTAATCTCATCATGGCCTTAAAGAGTCAAATCAAGTCAACCAACCAACCAGTAATCATTCATCTTTCGACGTTTGTAATTCTAAAGCGGTGTGCGCGTTTGTTGAAACGAGAGTGGTCGTTTAACGTTAAGGTATGCTAATGGAATGCATTTCGAACTTCCTACACAGAAATATTAACGTTCAAGTAGCATTCAAGATCTTGTATTCTCTTATTACCACCTTTGATTTCTCACCTGGTCATTCGAGTTTGATAATTATTATTTTTTTTTTTTTTGATAATTTTCAATAGACAACTAACGTCAATTATGTAAATTATGCAATGAAAAAAACTATTCGTGTGAAACCGGAACACATTATTTATTACATTGTGTCACGATAAGAATATTAGTATCATTATTTATTATAATTATTCAATTAAATTATTCATTAACCAAAAAAAAAAAAAATTCATCTTTGACATATTCCCCCCTTTTTTATTTTAATTTAACGAAGGAAGTCCTCAATGTTAATCATCGACGGGGTCGATGTTACCGAACCACGCACGATGTGTTTGGTATTTATAACATTTAACCAATCGGGGTTGTCGACCGCGTTTTCTCGATATAATCGATGTCAACAAGAGGTACCGATTCGTTCTATAAATTGGTGCACGGTTTAATTATATCCCCCATTTTAATTCTCATTACTCAATGAGTCTAGTTATATGTAAATCATTTATTTACGTAATCGTATACATAGATTTTACTTTCAACTATGTGTATACCTATGTGTCCAGTTATTTTTTTTTTTTTCAATTAAATAGATCGATATAAGATAATGATAATAATCGTGTAAAAAAGATAAGAAAAAAGTAAAAAAAAAAAGATATTAAATTAATGATACATTAAGGTAAAATAAATGAGCGTGGGAAATCTTGTTTGATTTCAACGTCAGCGAAATATAACTCGACGATTTAATAATAAATAGGAGTATTATTATATATTAAAAATATAAATATATAAATTATATATATTGTAAAAAAATATAAATATAAATAAAAATATAAATTATATTTATAAATATATATAAAATATATATATAATAACTATAATAAATATAATTTTGATATAATTAAATATAATTAAAAAAAATAAATAATTATATTATATAGAAAAAAAATTAAAATATATAAATACTTTCTTTTTTAAATATATAATAAATTATTAATTAACTAATATAAAAATATATATTAAATTATTATAAATTATTATTAAATTGTAATATATATATATAACATATGTATCTGTATCTTTATATAAAAATGTATGTATGTATATAGTTTTATAGGTTTTTATAGGTATATATGCATATATAAGGTAGTTACTTTTCAATATAAAACAATTAATAGTAAAATTTGATTAAAAAGGTTTTCAAAGAGCAACAATGAATTTACCTAAACGTCTTTCAACCGGTTAGTGCAATTACACGGGAGATCCCTCTTGAATCCTTCAGGCAAGTTAATCTCAACATGGTATATATATATACAACTGCAGCCTGAAGCGAAGCAACCTGAATCCGGTCGGATAAAAAGCAGGATACCGTTCTATAAATCATTCATTGACTGCACATTAGACCTTAGCTATAGACCTATAGTCTCATGCATAAGTATGAAGATCTCGATCGTGGGTAGTTTTTTTTCTTTTCTTTTTTTTTTTTTTTTTTTTTTTTTACTTTACCTTTCGCTTTCTTTATTTTCTTCATACTTTGTTTTTTTTCTTATTTTCTTTCTTTTTTTTTTTTTTTTTTTTTATCTTCTTCTCATTCTTCTTCGTATGTGTTTACGTGTGTATGATAGTTGTTTTGTTTATCTGTTTATTTATTTATTTTTTTTTTTTTTATGAAAACTAAGAGAAAGTGATAATATATTGCTGTCAAAACCGACGTATGTATGTAGGATTAAATTACAAATTTTATTTATCATTAGAAGTATGAATAATTTTACGTTTACATCGTCTGTGTTTTTTTTTTTTTTTTTTTTTTTAGAAAATTTTCATATAGGAACACGTGGGTGGGAATTGATTTAAAAACCGACGTACAAAAATGTACGATAAAATTTAATTTTTATTTAATTTAAAATTATATTTATTTAGTTTTATTATTAAATTAAATTTTATTCAATTATTATTAAATTAAATTAAATTGAATTGAATATTATTTTATTATATTATTATTATTATTATTATTATTATTATTATTATTATGTATTTATATATTTTTCTTTTTTAAATATATAATAAATTATTAATTAATTAATATAAAAATATATATTAAATTATTATAAATTATTATTAAATTATAATATTTATATATAATATGTATACACTTGTACCTTCATTTGTAAATATATATATATAGGTATATACCTTTTTAGTTTTTTATAGGTATATATGCATATATAAAGTGTTAACCTCTTTCAATATAAAACAATTAATAGTAAAATTTTATTCATCATTAATACTACGAATAATTATGTTTATATCATCTGCATTATTTTTTATTTAATTTCGTAAAGGTACACGTGGGTGGGTGATGGGAGACAAGGTGAAACAACTTATACTACTAAAAAGTATCAATATTATTTCATGAATGAATAAACTATTAAAATATAGTCCGACAATTTTGAGTCCACTTAGTCTCACGTATCTAAAGAACCAACTTTAAAAGAAAAATTTGAGTTCAAAATGTTGGTCCACTGCAAAGAGAATAATAACAGAGAAAAAGGGGATAATAAGAAAAAGTAAGTGAGAGTGAGAGAGAAAGAGATAGAAAGAGGAAGAAAGTGGTACGGTGGTAGTTATTATAGTCGAATGAATCTGACTAATAATCAGTGACGACTATGCCAAATGGAAAAGTGACCCCTTAACGAAACGCGACAGTGATATACAGGCCGGAAAATGAAAAGAAACGCACCGTGAAGCTGTTCCTTCCTTCTCTTGTTATGTTATGTTAGTCGTACGTTTTTAAACGTTCTCGAGGCTTGTTCGACTAACTTGACGTTTTGGAATGTTGATGCTGCGTTTACGAAATATTTTTATTTATAGACGTATATTATTCTCTTTGTGTGCTTCGAAAACTCTACTCTTCTTCTTCTTCATCATCATCTTTCTTCATCTTCTTCAATATTATCTGCCAAAGTATAACTTCTCATAACAGATAACTCGTTCAATTTTTTGATTTATCCTTCCCTCTCGTAATTAGAGTCATTTTGTGTACGTCAGATTAATCAATATTTTAATATCGTTTAAAATTAAAATAAATAAATTAAATAACATTTTTGAATTAAACCTTATCGGTCGTAAGTTACGTATGAAATTGCTTATAAATAAAAATATATGTTATTAATAATTAAATAATGTTATTGATAATTAAATAATTAAATAATTTCGTATATTTGTAGTACTACTTTAAATACAAAATATAAAATAAATTATTTCTATATAAATAATAAATTATTTTTTGTAATATTTCACAATTTTGTTGCATATTTACCAAAACCAACTTATACAAAATAAAATAAATTATTTCTATATAAATAATAAATTATTCTTATATTATAATATTGAACAATGTTGTTAAATATTTACTCAAACCATTTAAAATTTGCAATCAGTGAGAATCATCAATTATAAAAACCTGACGAGTAATAAGGGTTAATTTTCTTGTATTTTTCATAAAATTTATAAAAGAATGAAAAGAAAAGATAGAAAATCCTAAAACTTTGTAATTTTTTTTTTTTTTTTGGTTATCTTTCAAATATTTTTGTTTGTATTATTTCTTCCTCTCTTCCCTTTTCAGATTGTTTATAATCATCTTTAGAAGAGTTAATACCGAAGAAAGCAACTTGTCGTTTCGCAGGAAAATGAATGTTAAATTTACGGAATAGGCGAACCGTGCTCTGCTAGAGCTTTAAAAATGAGAGCACAATACGAGAAACGCCGAGCCGGAACGAAAGAGAGAAAGAGAAAGAGAAAGAGAGAGATCATTGAATGCAACGAGCGAGGAGGAACAGTTTAAAGTACAGGGTTTTTTTTTTTCTTGATTTTTTCTTTCTTTCCTTCCTTTACAAAAGGAACGCAGAGATGGGTAGTACAACAATGCACAAGCTCGCGAATTCTATCTACCGGAACACTTTCGACTCTAACCGGTGAGGGACAACGTCGTGCGTTTAACGAGGAAGTGTAGTTGGTCACTTTAAGAACAAAAAATGAGATATCAAGAGAGTACTTAACTTGAGTTATGTTATTTAGCTCTCATTTTCTTTTTTATCATTTTTGTTAATGTTTAGTCATGAAAGTATTCGACATATATTAGGTCTACTAGAAAATTGTGTCTGTTCAAACAAACATTAGTTCAATTTTTTGTCACTAGAGGTAAGGCCCCATTTCTTAAAATGGAATATTGGGATTTCTAGTAGGGACCCTATAGGAGGGACGCGCCATGTACATTGCTGGGGAACAGGAACTCGTGTAGTCACGTGATTGCGCGCGAATGATTCAAACGATAAGTTATAGGTTAGGTTTGTACATTTATAATTGTAATTATTAAATGAGTAAATTAAACTTACACTTATAGAATACTATTAAAAAAATAAAACAATTAAATATAAATTAATTTTTATTTAAATATATATATATATATATATATATATATATATATATATATATTAAATTATTAAATATATATAATATAATATTATATTATAGGTAATACATTATTGATAATATGATATAGTATCGTTAAATTAAAAATTAGTATAAATTTAGGTATTCAATAGTTAAATCAAATTTGCTCCTATATATTATAGTTTTACCATTTCAAATAATAATAATAATAATAATAATAATAATAATAATAATAATAATAATAATAATAATAATAATTGGGGTTTTATAGAAAAGCACGTAGACGTGACTAAACGTTGTTTCATTAACGTCAGACCTTTATTTCTCTCACGCTGCCGTTTGATATAGTAATTCTTCTCGATGTGTACTATGAAACGTGGGAGTGGAGAGAACGGGGCGTCGTCCTCTGCCACCTTTCCCTCCCTCCCTCCCACCCTCTTCCTCCTCCTCCTCCTCTTCATCTTCATCCTCCTTTCTATCTCTTCTACTTCTAACTTCTATTTCTTCGTTTTCTTCTTTTACTTTACTCTCATCTTTCTCTGTTGCACGAAGACCCAAGAGACTATACTATCTAGTCGTTGGCCAGTCATGGGTCAGCGAATCCCAGTTCCTAGTCACGAATCTGAATACCGGTGGGCGTGAGCTCCTTGAAGCGAACTTGCGTTTACGCGAGAGCAGGAAGTTCAATGTAAAAACTTATTGAAGAGATTATGTTTTTCTTTTTTCTTTTATTCGAGGAATAAAGAAAAAAAAAAAAAGAAAAAGAAATGAAGAAGTTAAAATGAATTATTTCTTTCTTCACGATTTAACATTTTTAACGTTCGAGTACACTAATCTTTTTTTTTTTTTTTTAACGTCACGTAAGAGTAATTTTCTAGGAAGTTGATATTAATGGGTTTTATTGGTGTATTAGTGTTAAGTAATCTGAATTAATGGGGTTTGGGTTTTGGTTTGGGTTTGTCTCGCATGATTTGATCTACTTAATTTAATTTAAGTTAATTTAATTTAATTTAATTCTTTTTTAATTGTTCTTCTTTTTTTTTTAGTGGGGAGTATTTAAAAACGATTTAGAAAAGGGGGTGCGAAAATTATTTTGTCTTTTAGTTTGTTTGTTTGTTTTTTTTATTTTTTTTTAGAAGGGATTATTATTGTTTGTATTAATGGGTTTTATTGGTGGATTAGTATTAAGTAATCTAAATTAATGGGGTTTGGTTATTCACGTTCGATTTGGTCTATTTAATTTAATTTAATTTATTTTAATTTTTTTTTAGTTTAGTTTTTTTTTTAGAAGGGATTATTATTTAAAAATGATCAATAAAAGGGGGTGTGAAAAGTGTTATGTATATTAACTATTGGTAATATCATAATATTACGATTTGTGGGAGCTTTACGGCCTGGATACACCGATAGCTTGTATACTGTTACTCGCTTGAGTTGTATCGAAAGCTGATGTTACTTCGATACTCGTGAGATTATGGTCGACGTGTTTGCGGTAGGTTATAAATGAAATTAATGTTTCGTGATATCGAACGTCTACTACCACCACCACCACCACCAACCATCATTCAAACACTCCGCACAATTTTTTTGAATATTGTTTTCTATTTTTAAATTTGCATTCATTGAAATACTTCAATCTTTGAAAATCAATTAGCTTTGTTTGATTAACCCCTTGAGTACTGAATTATTTATATTATTATGTAATAATATATTATAATATTAATTATTTATTTTATGTATATGTAATGGATTTATTTTGTTGCTATATGGATTAATATGTAAAAGTAAATACATTTTATTTGGAATATATTTATAATGGTGATACAAATATATTTTTGAAATAACATATCAATTACAAAATTTACATAAATATATAAATTAAATAAAATAGAAATATTTATACAATATAGAACAAGAACCAACTTAAAGTTTAATAATTTTGTACAGTGTGGTATTTTTCAAAACATGAAGAGTCAGATTCATCTTCACCAACTTCACCCAAGTAAGCAAATGACGAGTCTCACTCGTCAAATGTACCCAAACGATTAAACCGATTTACATATTATCATTTCATCATCATTTTTTATTTCTATTATCATTTTCTGTTTTATTTTTTTGTTTTTTTTTTTTATTATTTCCATAAAAAAAGAAAAATGAAAATCAGGAGGATTTCTCTCTTGACATGGAGAAAATCAATTTTAGAAACAAAAAAGCAGAAGATTATGTGTGTGTTTCTGTGTTGGTTTGTCCATTCCTATTGGTTAGCATCTTTAACATGTTCCACGTTCGACTAATGTTAATAATAATCGGTGTGCTTAAGTCGACTTGCTTTTTAATAACGTTTAGCGCGTGACTTAGGCGAAACCATCGACCTTAATGAACGTATGGAAAGCCATATCCTCACGAGCGAAACGGCATTCGAATGAACGAACGAAGCTTCGGGCTTATTATCTTCGACACGCTTGTGTTATGGTCCTCCTCCACCACCTCCTCCTCATCCTTATCCTTCTCCTTCTGTTCTTCCTCCTTCTCCTTCTGTTCCTCCTCCTCTTACATTTCTTTTTTTCACGTGCAACACCTTACGTGTTTGTTTTCTATCAACACTTTATGTGAAATTTTTCAACGTAAACAAACAAAAAAATACTCACAACTGTTGTGATTATTATTTTCATTTGATTTATACAGTTTTATACAATTTCCACCCCTTTTTATTCCTAATCGAATTTGTATTAATAAAATTCGCGAAACTTAAAAGCAAATCAGAGTATGAGAATACGTTTAATGTTTTGAGTGTCACGTTGGTGATTGATGACCAGAGCTTTCGAATTATTTACAATTGTAAAAGTTGAATGAAAATTGACAAGTAATGTATTTTGAATATTATTGTTAATTAGAGTATACTTTGAAATAAAAAGTGTCATATTGAATGATAACAAATTTTTATTTTTACATCAACAATGTTTAACATAACATCATTATGTAATATGAAACAAATGGTTTCAGGGTGGCAGTCAAAGTATTGAAAATGAAATATTAATTTTTTAAATTAATTACAAATGTTGATTCTAATATCAAAAATGAAATATCAATTTCAATAAAATGTTCAATAATAAAAATACTACCGTATGACGTTGTGATTGAAACAAATGATTTCAGGGTGTCAGTCAAAGTATTGAAAATGAAATATTAATTTTTATACAATCTTAAAAATAATAAAAATGATTACAAATGTTGATTCTAACATCCAAAATACAATATCAATTTCTATAAAATGTTTAATAACAAAAATACTAACACGTGACGTTTTGAGTTAATAAATGAAATTCTGAGCAAATAATTTCTGCGTACCAGTCAAAGTGTTTAAAAAACAGAAAGTATGGGAAAGGGAAAGGGAGTAATTTTTAAGGTTGTTGATCCAATTATTATTACCCTTTAATGAGAACGAAATAGTTTAAAAAAAATTCGCAAAAGACGCACGCGTGCGCACGTACGCGTACTACGTGTACGCGTGTGTGGTGAAGAATCAGCAATAGGGAAAGATTTTAGATATTAGATTTACGTTTGAGTTGCTTGTTAGATACGGCATACGCACTATGCGTGTCTCCTACTAGAGATTCCGCCTCGACGATCACCTAGGTGTACAGTGTTAGACGTTGACTGTAATACGTTTCTTACAATTAATGTCTTTCTTTTGTTATAGTTATTGTTGTATTAGAAACAAATTAAACGATTTCGACTTACAGTTTTTCCCTAATTGATTAATCAATCGATTAGAAAGTAGAACAAACGTTTATCATTAAAATCCAATTGATTATTACAATTTGTTTAAAAAAAAATAATAAAGAATATTTTAAACTTACGAATCCTAGAATTTAACTCGTAACACTGTACATTCTTATTTTCTACCATGTTGTAAATTCACGCGTGTCATGGTTAATACACGCGTTATAATAATACTGTATTTTCTTTTTTTTTGTTTTTTAAAGTATCTTCATTACGGGACAAGATCCTGTAACAAACAGGAAATGAATTATTCTTATCTTTAATTATTCTTTATTTTTATTTAAAAGATTCAAGATTAAAACTAACATTACGTTTCCATATGAAGAAAACTGAGGAACACTTTTTCCAAGGGATAAAATATAAATGAAAGTAAACGAAAGTTAAACTATGATAACTTTTCTATGATAAGTTTAAACATAGGTATGATGTTTTGTATATGACTGTACCAGTGTATTATAAAACCCCAACGTTCTTCCATCTTTCAGACGAGATATACACACTACTATAACGCCTATAACCAACATAACTACCGCGACCACCATCGTACTTGCTATAAGACTCAGAATATAGGACTCTATACACCACACAATCTTGGTATTATATAATACATAGACAGTTTCTAGCAGGTTTGCGTTGAAGGTAAAGTGGCGTATCACGAGCAGGTGTTGCCCCCAGGACGTATCATCAAGGGCTATCTATAAAGAACTTTGGTTCAACACACACGTCGTCGTTCAGGGTAGCCCTTTTACGTTCATATGACCTACCTAATACAATCTCTTTCTATCTTCTAAAAGATTCTTTTTGAATTATCTTTACGATTAAATTACTCGATCTTGATAAATGAAGGTTACCACCTTGTATTCCCCGTGATCGTTTAATTTTAATTAAAAAAACATTATTGTGCTTATGTTAGACGATCATCCTAACAAAAGTACAGAGTAGAAACATGAAGAAAATGAACATGAGGTACTTTAATGTAAAATTCAATTTCTTTTAAGATTAACCAACAAATAGTCTTTGAAAAATGTTAAATTGATTCTCTCAATTGGACAATAAGAAAACAATTAATTGTAATCATATATGTATATATATACATATACATATGTATATATTTATTTACAAGAAAGATTACGAGAAAAGGTACGAATTAAATAACTCAATGTAAGAGAAACAAGGTAAAATCGTGATCGTCGTTATCGGTTATGTTCGGTTCACGAACAAGTATATAGATTTAGATATGTTTTATATATATATATATATATATATATATATATTTTTTTTTTTTCAAATAAGATTATAAATTTCATAGTCGTGAATCGTAAAAAGGGGAATTGTAAAAAATGTTTCGAAGAATGTAAAAGAACAAGAGGAGGTGAAGGAGGAGGACACATATACACAACATACACAAGTGTATTCGCAATCTTATCCGATGTTAATTCTTCGTTGGAAGAAAAGGAGATCGTGTATTCCCCTCCCCACACCCCAAAATAACAAAAAAAAAGAAGAAATAAAGGGCAATTGGTAAAGAACATAAGTGAAATAAAATTGACGGGGCGTGCACCCCTACCGGGTTTAACTGATAAAGACTCCTACGTGAAAACGCGGCAAACAAGTCCAGTTTCTCCAATATATCCCAAGCTGCTTTTAAGAAGAGAAAGAGAGAGAGAGAGAGAGAGAGAGAGAGAGAGAGAGATATAACGCATAAGGCGTTATTTCACATACAAATGCTCGTGGTGTGCAGTTTTAAATGCGTGCAAAGTCCGCGTGTATGTATATGTATGTGTACCTTCGTGAGTACGCCGACTTCTTACGTACGCCCACGCCTTAGTTCGGTCACCGCGCCTTATGCAGTAATACTATACCTATACTTTACTTCGGTATTCTCTACCGGCTTTATTTTTCTCTCTTTCACTCTTTCACTCTCTTTCTCTTACTCTCCTCACCCCTTTCCCCTCTTTTTTCGAGAGTCTTTAGTACCTTTAGGATCTCATATATTTCTTACAAAAGAAAAATTACGAATTTCATCTATAACAGATTATATTTTTCATAAGTGAAATCTTTTATGTAACTGTACAAAATGTTTATTTGCATTTGTGTTTTATATTTATTTTTTTTTTTTTTTGAATATGTGTGTGAAAAGAGAAATATAATTTATTTCAATTGAGTGTTAATATATATTATGTCAGATTATTAAATAATAAATTATAGTATTAACTAATTAACTAACAACATTAATTAATAATAGTTTAAGTATAATATAATATAGTAATATAATAAATAATATAGTACAGTAATAGTAATAAATATAATATAGTATATTAAATATAATACTATTATTAATTAATGTTGTTAGTTAATTAGTATAAAAATAATACAATTATTGTATATAAAAATTATTATACTATTTATTTATAAAGAGTATAATTTAATAATATGATATAGTGTATAAAATATAATAAAATAGTATAATAAAATATAATATTATAAGTGAAATTTTTGAAAATAATTATACCAAATAAATATTAGTTTACATTTGTGTTTTAGATTTTTTTATTTTTGTTTTTTTAATACGCAAAAAAAATAATTTATATTTAAATCGAATGCTAATATATATATATATTACGTCAGATTATTAAATAATAAATTATAATATAAAGAATATAATAAATAATATACGACTCTAATAAAATATAATATATTAAGAGTATTTATCGAAAATAAAATTTATTCCATTAATTGTGTTAAAACGTTATAGTAGTAGACATTTTTTTTTATCTCGTTTGTTGGTATCTGAAAGAATAAAGATAAGAAAGTAGAGTAATTCAACTCGAAGTACTTGTCGTATCATTAGGTTGCAAAACAATCTTTACAGAGTTTTCGTCATCCAACACAACGTTGCATTCACATACAGCTATGTTTTTATTACATAAATTTATTTATAAAATAATTAATTAATTTAAAAAGTAAAGAAAAAGATACAGGAAAGTACAGCACCATCTGTTGGCCATAGATTTCAGTGAGTGTGCGAAACATTTGAACATAACCTCACTTTTATTTATAGGACATCATATTTTGACTCACAAGAGCCACCACACTAACGCATGGCAGGGCACGCATCACATATATATGAGTTTTAACCTTTGTACGTTTGCTCGATGAACTTTTTATATCTCGTAGTGATGAGGGAGGGCAGGGGGAAAAGGATAAGTTATCATTTTTTCCAAGAATCTCATCAACTTCCTGAAACTTTAAATTCATCGTTCTTAGGACACCCGGTATATGTTGTGTTGTTGCGATAGGTAGAGTTCTAAGTACAGTGATCGTCTTGGCCTTACGTACTTTTGCTGCTGTTGCTGCTGCTGCTGCTGCTGCTGCTGTGGTACAGTAGAAGAGTTACGTTGTGTACCACCTCACAAATACGAAGAGGAAGGTGAAAAGAGAAAGAGAAAGAAATAAATAAAGAAAGAAAGATAAAACGTATAAGAAGAGAAGAAGAAAAAGAAGAAGAAGAAGAAGAAGAAGAAGAAGAAGAAGGACTAAGAAAGCAGTTCGCTCACACGACGGCAATGACCCAAGAACTGGCCTTGCGTTTCTTCTTTCATCTTTTCCGCCTTCTCCGAATTACATTCGATTAGAACACATCTCTCGTTTACAACAAATTCTATCCCGTGAAAGACACATCGATGATGATAATTATGACGATGATTATGATTATGATTATAATCATCATAGGTTGTTGTACCTACGCCTAGTTCAGGAATGCGCTTCTGTTAAGGTAATAGAATATTTTAGTTAGTTACATTTAAAACGAAAGCTGTTGCAACTTTGATATCATCATCCCAACAAATTTTCTAAACATTTTTATTATTTTACCGATAAGGGAGATAATTAGAAACACATATCTTTATTTATACATTTTTACAGTTTTCCTAGAACCTATTAGGACGAGTACTTTGGTGATAAAATCGTGGTATATATATATATTATAGTTTATTTTAATATGTTTTCTAATGAAACTTGCTCCTGTTTCATAAAAAAACAACTTGCTTATGGTGTAATCTCGTTAGTATACTTGAATAAAAATGATACAGTGAGGTAAAAGTTTTAGTAATCGATAAAATGCAATATATAAGATAAGTTGAAAACTAACGATAGTTATCTAAGATTATTTTCTATTCGTCCAGTTAAGAATTATGATTTAATGAAAGCTCGTAGAGTATACGAGTGTGTTCTCTTCAGGTACCAAACGATCTGCCTGAATGAACCGCTACCTCTAAAGGGTCTTCGACGGGGGTCAAGAAGATACCAATCTCGATTTATAGCTACTATAATAAACCTCTTTTATGACAAATGATGCGTTCGTTAAGTTAACGGCGGAGGACATTGCGACAATCTCGACGATTAATATCTAATTCCAGGTCTCCTGTATAGTTGTTACCTTTAACGCGTACGATCAGATACTACTACATACGTGTATAACACGTTGATAGAATAATTTCTAATACATTATTCATTCGCTTAATTGATTCTCTTCTATCATCGTTTTAATCAACTAAATCTTAGAAAAAAGAATTTCATTTTTATTTATTTTTCTTTTTCATGTATTATATATGATAATATTAATTTTGTTTTTATTTTGTGCGATTTTTTTACAATTTAGAATATAGGATTTTTTATTGCGATTATTTTTTATATTTTTTTTAATACTAATTCAAGGATTTATTATTTAGAGGTTATCTAAGTCTCTAGGTTCCGAAATTTTTCGATTGATGGCGCTCTATTAAAATTCAATTATATCAATTTACATATGACATAACTAACCTTACTTTTTAGATTTTTTTCGAGTATTATTATTTTATGTATTCCATTATTAATTGGTGGTATTATTTTGTCTATTGTTATAATTTTATAAAAATAGTTTAGAATTATATATTGAATCAACGTATATAACAAAATCGTAGTAACGCGTGGCAGTAGATGGCGCCGTATTAGAATTCAGTTATTTCACATTTTTTTCAGATTTATATACGACATAACCTTACTTTTTCTACATTTTCGTATATTATTATTTTATGTGTTTCATTGTAATTGTGGTATTATTTCGTGTGTTGTTATTATAATTTGTTAAAAATAGTTTAGCATTATATTAAATAAATAATTAAAAAAGCCACAGCAACGCGTGGCCGGAGCTTATAAATATTTAAATACATAAAATATATTCGTTGTATATTTACATTAAATAATGCATAATGTATACACGTCGTACATATAACGAATAATCGATTAACAATATACATTATATAAGTTCAAAAGTTCGATAGGATTTTTATTCGTTCACCTTTTGAACCATACCATCGAATGGACTTCAAAAAGTACGAGGGTAACATTAAATAAACACACTTTATTTCATTAACTATTAACATATATTTTTCAACGCGTACTTCAACGTATTCATTTTCTACAAGTTCATGGTTACCATCGAGAACTTGTATAATTAAGTATAGAATACGAGTAGATGGGGGAATGGGACTTCTATGGTATATTGCCTTGGTTTATATATACCGTTGCTTAAAAGCAGCTATTATGATTCAAATGCAACGAGATGGGAAGCGATACTTTAGATTTTATTTTCTTTTCTTTTTCTTTCTCTTCCCTTCTATTAAAAAGCAGTTCTTTTGTGCGTAAAATGCAACAGACCCCCAAGGCTTCTCTTAGTTGCGTATATAGTAACTTTGTTAGCTACTGTTTAACCTGAGTGGATTACATACGTGCATGCATAAATAAATAAATGAATAAATAAATAATAAAACTCTTTTTTTTTTTTTTTGAATGGTAATTGTGACCCAGGTTATTATTGTTAAACGTCCAGCGAATTTTGAGCTGAAAAATATTGATCGATCAAAATACACGAACAGTACTGGGCCCTCCCCACCCCCTGACTTCTCCTTCCATCAAATGTAGTAACGATTTAAGTGAGTAATTTGCACCACGAGGTCGTTGAAACCTTCAGACCAGCTTTTACGCTTCTCGCACATTGAATGAAGCCTAGGAGGAGGTTGCTGTGCCCCATTGCCTGGTTTGACTGTTACTGCTAGTTAGTTGCTGCTGCTGTTTCTGGCTGCTGCTGCAACTGCTCGAAAGCGTGGGCCGCTTAAGTTCGCAGACAATGGTCGACCAGTTGGGTCATTACTCGTCTTTCTCTTACTCTTTCTCTTGAACTCCACTCGTTGTCGTCAGCAAAGTTTCTTATGAGCTGTCAAACTCTCCTCGACCTGCTCATTACTGTTAAATTAGTATACAACACCGAGACGATAACCACATATTAGTGAAGGGAACTAACGTGTAATAATATTCTTTCATGTGTCACGCATACTAAGATTTACATATTTTGTTTTTTTTTGTTTGTTGATTTATTCATTTTACATAAACTTCGTTAAACTTTCGTTAAATCGATTTAACGAAGTACTTTTGAATTTATCAGAAAGATAAATTCAATAATTAAATGTAGGAATTAATTTGATCAGACTTTTTAACTTTCGATTTCAATCAACTCATTAAACTCGTACTTTTACTTAAACTTTCTACAAATATTTATATAAAAAAAAAAAAAAAAGAAATACATGATGGGTACAAGTTAGAGATAATGTAACAGTTGGAAATAAAGTAAAGATTCTTTCTAAGTTGGATAACTGAGTTTAAAAATTCAATAGTATGTTAGTCAAGTATATATAAGAGTTCGCGTGGGAAGGTATTAGACAACGACGACTACAAGGATGACGATGACGATGACGACAAACGATGAACAAGTATCAACGCGATTATCTAATCGTCTATCGTCAATCGTGTAACACAACTTTAACATACATACGTGTATTTAAAGTGTAAGTAATAATACTTACAAAGCATATATACATTTTGTCATTTGTTCGTTAACTTCTTGCAAGATTATTAAGGTCATCGTATTTATTCTTCCACCACCACCACCACCACCACTACAACCACCTCCACATTTCTTTTATTATTCTTATTATTATATTTTATTTTATATTATACCAGTTGTGGTTCAGTCTGATTAAATAGAAAAGAAATATAGATAAAAGTTAGGTTATATTGAAATGATTTTGCGCGGTTTTCGCTCACCAAATCTATGCACAGATGGTGCTGGAATTACCTGTATCTTTTTCTTGTTTTTATTAAATTAATTAATTATTGTATAAATAAATTAATGTGTTAGAAACTTAGTTGTATGCGAATGCAACGTTGTGTCAAAATTTTAAAACAATCGATAAAGTATTTTTGGAAATTAGGAATTTTAGAGGTTAGGAACAAACGAAATCTATATTTTTGTATATATATATAGATTTATAATTAAATTAATTACTATAAATTAATAATTATTATAATATAAAATATAAATATAAATTAGAAATTTATATGCTTTATTCTATATACTGCATTTTCTATAAATGCCTTAATATATTTTAATAGAAATATTTTTTTTACACAATTAAATTTGTTATAATTAAAATTATATTATTATTATTATTATTATTATTATTGCTATTATAATAATAATTATTATTATTAGGTATATATTTTATTTTATATTTAAAAATCTATTATATTATTATTACTATTATAATTATTATCGTTATAATATATAGTAAATAATATAATATAATGTAATATATATAATATAGTATAATAGATAATATATAATATATAATAAAAATATATATAAAATATATAATAATATATTAGGTCATTAAATATGAAATGTCTGATTTCGAGATGAAAATAATCCGAGTAATCAGACATTTATGTATATATATCGTATATATTTTTATATTATATTTATAAATGTTAACATTAATTCGAGTATCAATCAACGTTAGAGAACTAATCGTCATTAATTGCTATATGGTTCGGTTACTAGAACGAGATTTCAAAATGATAGTATCTTCCTTTGTTGTCCTCGTCGTTCGTTAACAGCATCCACCAACTGCGGTAACAGCGTAATTCGCGGTCGCTGAAATAATGACAATTTATCACTCGTCTCTCGAATAAACGCATCGAATGAAAGCTTCTCTTGCTCGTTCCGTACATACATACACATACATACACTCACCCACATATCTACATACATACATACATACATATATACATGTACGATAAGAATAATGCATCGCGTTTATTCTCGGCACGTGCACACGTTAGTAGTTATATTGCCCTCTTTCTTCTCTGATCTTTTGTCTCCGTTCTAGTCACCCATCCTTCTACTCTCTATCTCACCAAAGTTTATTATATTTAATGATACTATTATGTTATTGTGTTTCGTAAACGATACAGTAAAAGATTCTGGTTACAATCAATTTTTCATGCCCTTATTTTACTTCCTATCTTTCATTCTAACTTTATCGTTATTTTCCCTATTGTGAATTTTGGCAGACAGTTTTCGTCTGGGAGGGCCAAATCGCGAGTTAACAGCAGTTAATACTCTCACGTTGAGAGTACGAATCGGCAACGATATAATTAACACGCCAATCAGTAAGTAAGCATCAGCAGCAAAACCTCTCACGTTTCTCAACATGGTACGCTTAATGACCGTCGTTGTTATATATATATAGATATAGATATAGATATAGATATAGATATATGTTCATTCTATATGCAAGCGTTGTATGAGACACGATGAGCCCCAAGACTTATAAACGATTTCAATTTATAACACTGCTAATTACGTAAAATTTTACGCTTTCCCTAACACGCGCCTTTCCGTTTCTTCCTTTTCTTTCTCTCTCTTTTTTTTTTTTATATTATTTTTTTATTTAGTTTAACGATCAATCTGTATTATAATATGCTAAAGAATATTTCAATCTGTTTGTGAATGGAGAAAGGGGGTGGTATTTAAATGGAAAATATATTATGAATATAAATTAATATTTGTATGATATAATATAATATAAAATTTAATATAAAATATATTATAAATATAAATTAATATTTATATAATATAATATAATATAAAATATAATATGAATATAAATACTAATATATAAATTAATTTTTATATAATATAACATAATATAAAATATAATATAAATATAAATACAAATATAAATATAATATAAATATAACATAAATATTAATATAAATATATAATTTAATATTTATATAATAAAATATAATATATATATATATATATATATATATATATATATATTTCAATCTATCTTCGAACGTTATGGGGGGGAGGGGGTAATAAAATTAAAAATATATTATAAATATAAATATATAATATGTATGTTAAAGAATATTTCAATCTGTCTCCAAACATGGGTGAAAGGGATATTCAAATTGGAAATATATTATAAATATAAATAAAAATATATTAAATGAACATTTTCAATCTTTTCTCTAATGGCAACGTTTAACTTTTATTTGACATGTAAATGGTCTGTATATCATTATGTGAAAATCATCTGTTTGGTTTGTTAAAAAAAGATTTCACTGCGTGATATCACATTCGTATATTATACGAGTGAATATCGCGAGCAATCAAATTTCTATATGGTTTCTAATCGTTTTAAATGGCGTATATCCTTTGCTGTTTAACACACATACACACACACTCTTTTAAACGACCGCAAAGAAGTTGCTTCTTTTTTTTTCTTTTTATACTTTTATAGGACATCTTTGAATAATTTAACACGCGTAAAGTTTCCATGATTTTATTTGATCTCTCTCTCTCTCTCTCTCACTCTTTCTCTTTTTATGTTTTTTCTATGTGTTTCTTTACTACGTACGTGTAATATTATATCTGTGTGTACGTATATGTAAATCTATAGAAAAATGTAATAGTGTATCTTCATTTATTCATCGTGTTCGATATTTTTAGATATAATAGTGTGCGTTCAAGTAGCAGGTGACTATATTTGTAAGATAATAAAATAATGTCACATAAATCTCAAAGGATTTTTTCTATAAAAAATAAAAAATAATAATTGACGCAATAAGTAATTTTAGGATGCAAGGACATTTATTAAAGTGCGTAAAAATGACAGATGTATCGTTAACAAAAATGTAGAAACAAAATTCAATGCACACACACACACATACACACACACACAACGACTATTCAAAATTAAATTTCACAATTACAACGACACTCAGAAACTTACGTCAACCCTTTCGAGACCCACTTGCACACCGTGTGTGCAATCATCTTAACCCTTTGCATTCGAGGGCTCCACTATAAAGACAATGAAGAAGACAATAAATAAATAAAAAAAAAAACAACTGAAGCAAATTTAGTCTATGATTTTTCTATTAAAATTGCTTTGAATTGCTGATAACATGAATGAAACAAAAAAACTTAATTCAATTGCAAAGTGTTAGTTATTATCAGTTATATATATTTTATATTATTATCTAATATAGAAAAAATAAAATTTAGCATTGCAAAATTGGCAATATAATAAAATAAGAAAACAAATGGTTTCTGGGAACTGTGTTTGAAAAAAGTCGTGATTTCCAATGGGTTAACAGTGAATACTCAAAGGATAGTCACACATCGTATTACATGGGTTATATTAAATGTTATACTTTTAAAAATGTCGAACGAAAACAGGTGGTACTAATATTAAAAGAATAATAATAAGAAGAAGAAGAATATGCTATCGGAAGTTTTCTACATGGGGCTTTATAACGGGTGGTATATACGCTCTGCTTACGAAGATTTCTAATCACGGCTTACTGCCTTTCAACGACCCTAATGGCCACACTAGTATTAAGCAAGTGTTTACCGAGTGTTCCCCAGGCTTTTTCGACGAATTCATGAGAGAAAGCGTTAGTAACAAACACATACATACAGGTGGATGCGCTTTCTAGAACGAAACGCGAAATTACGAATATATACACCAATTTATTATTGTTTCGAGATCCAAATTTTTCATGAAAAAAAAAAAAAATATATATATATATATATGTATATATGTAATTTATTTTAATTCGATGATCATTAATGGTTAGTGGGTCGATGTACTTGGGTAGATGCAACGATCTGTACGATCGATAAGTCGTGCAGATTTGCATTGCTAATTAACTGGATTCCTGAACGCATAGTTCCGTCAAACGCGCATTCACTTTATTTTTTTTTTTTTTTTTTTTTTCTATCAATAGTTCTTACTAAGCTTTTAAAAAAAGAACAAGAAAGAAAGAGAGAGAGAGAGAGAGAGAGAGAGGTTAAAAATATTTGACAGCAATTTTTATAACATTTATAATTTTAATTTAAATTTGAAACTTATTTTTTGATATGTTTTTTATTTTTATTTCTTTTTTTTTTTTTTGGTTAAAAATTCGCGTTAATATTCGAACAAAATTGATTTTTATCTTGATAATTTTTTTATTAAGCTTAGAAAAAAATAAAACGAAACAAAATATAATATTATTAATTATATAATTATATTATTATTATATATTATTGTAATAACACACATAATTAAAAATATTTGATCAAAAATTTCTATAACATTACATTTACAATTTTAATTTAAATTCGAAATTTATTTTTTCATACATTTTTTATTTTTATATTTTTTAAAATACGCATTAACATTTAAAAAATATTATATTTCAATATATAATACGAATGTATATCTCTTTACACGTGTGAAATATTCTGTTATACATAGTATATATATTTTATCGATTACTTTAAACGCATATCTATATATCTATATATACATACATAAGTTACCTTCCGTATCCCGCAATGCCGTATCATTTTATAATTCTTTTAATTAAATTTTTCTCGTTGATACGATACGCACTATACAATTAGATGAATATAGAAGAAGAGACAGACAGACAGACAGACAGACAGACAGACAGACAGTTAATTATCGTACTTTGTTTGCTTTAACGAGAGATGACTGAATGTACTCGAATGGACGATCTATCGATAGATAATTCCCCTATTCCTCTCTCTCCCACCTCCATCACAACGATTTAGATACATCTCTTCTCTCTTTTATCATTTCTTTTTTTTTTTCTATCTGTCTATTCTCGCGAGTCGGTGTATAAATAAAAGGAATAGAGAAAGGTGTATAAACGCGTGTATACAAATCATGTGGTCGCAGAAGGCAATTATTGGATTCTCGAGAACAAACTAACAGAAAGAATGAATGAGTGAGAGAGTGAGAGAGTGAGAGAGTGAGAGAGTAAGAGAGAGAGAGAGAGAGAGACTCGTACGAGGATCGATAGTTTAACGAGTTCATCGTAGAACGAATCTATACAACTACATATCTCAAGCACCCTTTTCAACGATTTATTTATATTTCCATTTCTATTCTCGATAGTACATAGTGGTGTATTGTGTTCAACTTATAGATACACACACGTACACGTACACATACACTTACAGGTTATATACACATTAATATGCATACATAATAATAAAAAAAAAAAAAACAAGAATTCGTAAATTGTAACTAACGATTCGTTGGAATTTCCGCTGATTTCTCCTCGTCAAGTGTTGTTGTTGTTGTTATAATTATTATTGTTATTATTGTTGTTAGTGTATTGGTGGATGATACATCATACATCAGGTTCGTTCGCGGTTTGTATCGATTTCGCGAACGGTAAGGTATTTTCTTCTTTTTTTTTTTTGTCGAGGACGTTTACCCTTCGTGTGATAGTAGTCGTCGTCGTATCGTTTGGAAAGGGTAAGGCAGGGTAGGGTTGGAATCGTAGGGGTTTGAAAGTATAATATAGAAAGGTAGTAAAGAACCAACCCGAGGTCAAAGTACTTCCCCCCTTTTTGCTGAAAATCCATTAGTAAGCATGTAGAAGTTACAAGTTAGAATGAAAAAGATTCGGTGGAGGGGAGAAAAGGTTGGGGTAGGGGGAATCCGATTGGAGGAAGGGCTTTTCGTATTTGCGGGATTCCACGATTTGCTTAATTATAGTTGGTAATGTATAGTATATGTATACAACGTACGTAATTACGTTTATTGTACCTGTTAGTAGCATAGACAAGCAATGGTGAATTGAGAGAGTAAATTTTCACATGTTGACGAAACAGAATACACACACACAAACATATACATACATATATATACACAGTGATGTATCACGATCGAAGACAAATGTCGATGTCCTCGGTACGAACAAAAACGTTACAAGCAACCTCTTCTATATTATTTTCCACAAGATTGCTGATTAAATTATTCAACCTAACCATCCGTTCGTGTTGTTGTGTTTTGTTCGTTGATTAATAAGACGAAGAAGAAGAAGAAGAAGAAGAAAAAAGGAATAAAAAAGTATTTCCTTCTATAATTGCAATTTTTTTGTTGTTCCTAACAAATATCAATTTTTCTTACTTATACTTTCTAATAAAAAAAAAAAAAAAAGATTGTAAGTTTAATAAATAAAAGTAGAAACTATCGTTCTTGTGCGGAACAATTTACGATCAGTGTGTGTGTGTATGTTACGTACTTTAATATTCAACAAAAATTTCAATTTACAAGAATAAATATTAAAACTTTGTGTAAAAATATTTCTTAAGGAATGATAGTTAGCCTAATTAAATTTGTATCATGTCATGGGTGGAGTTAAATCGAGAACTTATGGTTAGTTGGAACAGATGGTACTACGATTATGCAATTTTGAGATTAAAAGTACGAATACGTTGGAGAACGGGATAATTAGTTTTATATTTAGAAGGATAAGCACATGTATGTGTGTGTGTGTGTGTGTGTGTGTGTGTCAATGAGTCGTCATAGTTAGTCGAGTGTATTATGAGACGAACGAACTCTTTCCCACAGAGTTATATTATGGCATTGTTTTACTGCTTACCAATCTCTGCATATTTTTTTTTTTTTTTTGGTTTGTTAAGCGACCCGATTTAATGAGCGGGACACATTTTCCACGACTCAATTCATTCCAAATCCGTTGCCCAATTTTTCTTCTTCTTCTCGAGAATCTTCTTTTTTTCTTGTTTTATTTTTTTTCGTCATAATTATCATCATATCATTATATCAATCAATATTGCAACGATTTGACGAAATATACATGACAATTGAGTTGCAGTAAATAACCAAGTTTTCGTTTTAAATGAAAATGAATGAATTAATATTTGAAATAGAAATATTATTTATTTTGTTTATAATTAAATTAATTAAAATAATTATTGATAACCTTCTTTATTTAATAGTTTATTGTTTTTCGTCATAATTATCATTTTTGTATATTATAATATATTCTTTTTTTAATATTGCAACGATTTGACAAATTTTACGTGATAATAAGTACAGCAAATTTTGGTTTTAAATGTAAAAGGAATTAATTAGTATTTGAAATAATAATAATAATAAATATTAAATTATTAAATATTAAATTACCTAAAATAATAAACTTCTTTTCTTAATATTTTTTTTTTTAATTGCAACGACTTGACGAAATATACTTGACAATGAAGTTGCAGTAACAAACAAATTTTCATTTCAAATGAAAATTATTCAATTAATATTTGAAATAATAATAAATATTAAATTATTAAATATTAAATTAATTAAAATAATTAACTTCTTTACTTAATATATTTTTTTTTAATTGCAACAACTTGACGAAATATACCTGACAATTGAGTTGCAGTAATAAACCAAGTTTTAATTTTAATCAAAAATGAATGAATTAATATTCAAAATAATAATATATATTATTACTTTGTTCATATTTAAACTAATATAATTATCTATTAACTTCTTCATTTAATAGTTTATTAAATTGTTATAACTATTCATTAAGAGTAATAACAATAATGAATCATTTAAGTAAGGAAACAATTCTTTACGCATTCATTCGTCATGAGGAATGTCACGAACAAGTAAATTCGCGTGACCAAAGATAAAGTTAAAGGGAAGATAAGTACTACTGTCCCAGGAAGAGATGTCCCTTCGTATTATAGATTATTTTCTAAAACGTTTTATCCTAAAAGCACACTACCACCACCACCACCACCATGACTACCATCACCCTCATAAAGTTCTACACCTATAATTGTCTTAGCAGATTCTAAGCTCACGTATTTCCTCGTGTCTTCGTATTATATTTAGTTTACCTACCTCTGTGTTTCAACATTGCTCGTTCGTTCCGCTTTCCGTACTAGTTATCGTTATTGTTCCTAATTACCTCGGCATACCAAGAAGCGATTATCGTTCGGTCGGAAACTTTCAGTAGAAGTGTACCTATGATTTTCTTAAGGGTCTCCCTATATATATGATATATATCTATATGCATCATCTCATATGGTCAGAGTCAGAGAAAAAGGGTCATCGTATTTTTGATCTTTTTTATTTTTTTCTTTTCATTTTCTTTAGATATATTTTATTGTTAGTACATTAATTATATTAATTATATTTAATATAAATATTATTGTTATAAATACATAATATTAAATTATTTGCTAAATGGTTGATTTTTCTAAACGATTATTTTCATTGATCATACATTCATTGACCATAATGTATATGATATATATATATATATATATATATATATATATATATATATATTTATATATTTTTTATTTACAATTATATACGATACAATAAAAAAATGATATAAATATGTTAAAAGTATAGGTAGAATTATTTATTAAAGGGTTGGTTTGTTAAACGATTTACGACAAAATATGATAGAATAAAAAATGATATAAATATATGAAATGTATAGGTGGTAATTCTATTTGCGTGTTTCGATTAATTCAAATACATACCTTAAAAGGGCGTCGAATAAAAAGTTTATATAAGTAGACGGTGATTGGCGTTGTTTCGTTGCGTGATCGTAATCAGAGAAAGAGAATTCGGTTCATTCTTTATGGGTTTCTTTCGTTGATCGATAATACTACTGACTCATGGTTTGTCAACTTCCTTTTTATTTTTCTTCCCTTCCCTATGTTTTTGTTTTTGTTTTATTTTGTTTTTTTTTCTTCATTTTATATATCTACATATTTAAAACAAAAAATCATTAGAACTTTCCCATGTTCGTGTTTTACTCTAAAAAAAAAATAAAATAACTTACTCTCAATTTTACTATCGTTTTACCATACCGTGCATTTAAATATCCTTCATATCTCGTATTTCAAAATGTTTGAAAATAATTAAAAATACCAAACTAAAAAAAAAAAAAAAAAAATATAGTAACGTCATAGTGATTAAAATATAAACGACTGTTATACGAGATAGATAACGATTAATCGATTCTTCATCGTAGTATATCATTTCGAATACGTTTATAATCCAGTATAGATTTCTTCCATAGATTTCTTCAGTAATTTTTATCTATGATATTTTATACATCGGATAGATGATAATCTTTCACGATTAATAAAACAATTTCTGCACGAACGATTATTACTTACTACTACATTGCTGTTTTATCTTTAGGATCTTTCAAACGATATCACGTAACATAGTGATCATTTATTATTAATTAATCCATCCTGTGAAACTGATTTATGGAAAAAAAAAACAAAAAAAAAAACAAGATATATAACTAATTGTAAAAAGAAGGAAAAGAAAATGAAGATGGGTGGGTGGGGGTTAGGGGATTTAAGCTTTCGAATATTTTTCATAATAAATCTTAAGCAACGTGTTTAAGAATCACGTATTTAGTTGTGTTAGTCCGTGTTTATTACGTACCCTATATGCAATTAGTTACGGCCGAAGATTCTGTGCAATTACGTTAACCGGGTTGGCTCGAACTATATCCAGAGCGCAAATGTTACATTACGTTGGCATTCCTATGATTGGAGTGGGAGAAGAAAAAGAAGAAAAAGAAGAAAAAGAAAAGGAAGAAAAAACAGGGGAAGGAGGTGGAGGAAGGACTGCATTTTCATTTACGTTGGTTAGCCATTGCATACATACAATCACACACATATTCATGCATATGTGTGTAAGAATGAAACAATGCTTGAGGTGAGAGTTTGGCGAGTTGCATATAAGGTGGTCGCATCGATAACACATGCATATGCATGAACCCTTCCGATATCCTCTTTCTTTCTCTTCAGAACCCTCCCACCCTCTCACCTACCCTTCCTCCTTCCTTAGAAATCCCTCTCGTAGAAGTGCATCGGACTGACTCGTTAAAAAAGAAGTCAAACTTTTTACTCACCTCTTCGATCATTTTAAATTCCGTTTGATAAAATAAACGAGTTTGAATCATATACCGGGTGTATACTGAGTATTATAGGAACTCGTTTTATTTGATTTTACTTTACAATTAGTGGAGAAAAGTTTTTCGATTTTAATGGGAGAATTGATTTAAGTATGAGGATTATACTTTATAGATATAGGGTTATTATGATGGTGTATTATGTATGGTGTATCTTCGTAGAAACATATGAAATATACCTGTCGATATTATTATCTAATTGGTACGTTTATAATGGAAAATCGACTTATATGCATTTTGTTGCTCTGAGAAAACCCTTTCTTAGTTGGTATCTTATTAAACATCATTATTGTGTTGCAACCATACTTATAATAGGATTTCGTAATAAACTTCATATAGTGAACTTTTATTCGCACTTAACGGCCGTCCTTGCCTTTTGTATTACAACCGAGTGACAGACATGTCTCTTATGTTTCTTTCGTGTGGGTGTCACTTTACTTTTCCCGCCTTGAAAAATTCCTTTCACTGTGTGTTTTGTTACATCTAGGTTTTGTTGTTGTTGTTGTTGTTATTGTTGTTGTTAGATATCATTTATTATATTAAACGTGTATGAGATTAAAACACGTATAACATTCTGAGAAATCTTACGAGTTGATTAAATTGATAAGATTGTTTTTTAATTTGAACATAATCACAGTTGAGTTAAAATAAAAATCTGTGAACTCTCGAGACATTGTCCTTGAGATTCGTTGGAAAAAGAATATTTACGATTGAAAAGATGGGGAGGAATTTGTTGGAAGAAGTTCAAAAGAATGAATTTATACGATAAATCTTAGAAGATCATAAACATTGAAAAATTTTCAAAGCCAAACCGACCGCCCACCCACCCACTGCTACGACAAGAACGAAGGATTCTAATTCTCCACGTGCCAACGAGTTAAACGTACATTTCAATTTCTTCGAATTGAAGAAGAGAAAGAGATAGAGAAAGAGAGAATGCCATTAACATTTTTTTAGGTGAGTCATCATTGTTCCTCGTTATATCTTCGGCTGTAAACTATTAACAACAATTTGGTAACGTTTAACGATTGTTCTAACGACGCTGTGTTTCACAATACATTTCCATTCCCATTTAAAAAAAAAAAAAAAAAAATGTTACGCAGCGTACTACCATTGACGAGTCTACTTGTTGATTAATTAATTAATTCAATTAATTCATGGAGGAAAATTTCAAGTCAAATTCGAGATGCATCAATTTGTGCAGGTGTTGATCCGGTCCTCTTTTTGCAAACTGCAGGACAACGAGTTTTTATTGACGTATATATAAGAAAAAATATCAAATAAATAATTAAAACAATAAGATAAAATAATTTGTTTGCTACAACGATGCTTGAAAATTTCTTTCCACGTATACGTCGAGAGATACAAGAAAGAAATGTGACCTGCATGAAGGAAGTCCCATTAGGAATGTTAATCGCGTTAATTACGGTCCAGACTCGGTTAATTAGGAAATAATTATGTCCATTTATTAAATATCTCACAAGTCACGAAACATCCGACGACTTAAAATTCCATCTTATATATATATATATATACATATGTGTAACACATTTATAACACATTCATATATATATATATATATATATATATATATATATTGTTCTTGACCGTATCTATTTTGAATAACAAGGTATATGTTTCTAAATCATATTGAAAATGATGTATTTTCGACACTCTGTTATTCCTGAAAACCTTGACCCTTCCCCCCACCCCTTTGAAACGATACCCTTGAGCTTCTTTTTTTAATATAGCTGTTCATTGGTCCTAAGTTTGAAGCATGACGGATATCCCAAACCCGGTTTCATTCTAATTTAACATTAAGTTTTCATTTGATCCCTTGAGTCATCGTAAACAAGCAGCGCAATATCAACAGCCAGCATCAGAGCAACAGCAACAGCAACATCATCATCCCCTCCTCGATCTTTAATTTCACTTCCATTTTACGACACCCTGCCTGTGCCTGCCTTTGCCTTGACTTGCCTGCTTGGCTGCCTGAGGATTTTCGAGAAATAGCATCTCACTTAACGTGTAATTTAGAGCCCGTAAATTTCCCCTTTGCTTCCTTTCACATTTACCAAGTGAAATATCCGTTTAAAATCATTCGTCGCCAGATAACTACATGGAATAACGAGATTAATTGAAGATAAAAGTAAAAAAAAAAAAAGAAAGAAAGAGAAGAATAAAATCGTATGATTTTATTTTTTTTTTCATTCATTTTTTTTTATCTCTCTTTCTAAACACTTTTTTGTTTAACACGTTAGAAAGAGATTGAATTTATCTTATCAAAGTTTTCTCTCGCGCGTCAGTTGAAGTGGTAGACAATCTGGAAGCATGGTCGGTTTCTGACTTTGACCACAAAACGTCCTTCATCCTTCACCGATCTCTAACGCGTATCTCCTCGTGTTCCTTCTATTTCTTCCTTCCTTCCTCCTCCCACCACCCTCCTCCCATCAACCTTCTCTTTTTCCTTCCCTCTCCCATTTACTTCCCTCTAGCTGCGGAGTACCACGGAAATCGCATTATCATCGTCTCTCGTGGCACTCACTGTGAGACTACAATACAAATGGACGAGAAAGCATAGAAAGCCCTTTTCGAGAGTGCTATTACCCCTCCGTCATACCCTCCCACCCCCAGCCTGCCCCTGGCCTCAAATCTACCCTCATTCGATGATTCATATAATGTAGGACGTTGTGAATATGAAGATTAGAGAATTTCCAAATTACTTGATACACTTGTTTTAATATTGATAATAATAATTAATAATAAGTGTAAAAATACACTCACACACTATGTTACTAATAGTTAGCCTAACTATCAGTTATTCGGAAATTTTTAAATTTATTTATTTCGTTTTTTGTTGTATCATATTTTTAATATAACCTCTCATCTTTTAGAAGTTCCAAATTACGTGGTAATTGTGTTTAATATTGAAAATAATAAATTATAATTTAATAATTGATAATAAGAGTAAAAATACACCCACACACACGATGACACTAATATCTAGCCTAACTATCACTCATTCAGAAATTTATTTATTTATTTATTTTTGGTGTTACTTTTTCCATAAAGCCCCCCTCGTCTTTTAAAATTTCCAAATTACGTAATAATTGTTTAGAATTAATAATAAATGTAAAAACATACGCTAATAGTTAGTCTAACTATCGTTCAAAAATTTAGAAATTTATTTATTTAATTTTGTTTTTTTGGTGTCACATCTTCCACAAAGCCCCTCGTCGTCTCCACCCCATGTAGTAGTCAACCCCGCACCCCCAGAACCCATGTATGCTTTTATATACCGCTCGGTAAGCTTATTTGCCTTTTTGTTTGTTGTATTGTGTAGTACTTATCATTATTATGTTTGTTTTTTTCTTTTCATTTTTTAAGTTTGCCGTCTATCCCTACCCTATTCCTAATTTTTGTTTCAGATTTCGTACGATCTGACGTCGTACGTAAGAAACAACAGGAAGTACAACAACAACACGTCGTCGTTCATCGTCATCGTGGATGATGTAGTAACCGGTGGGTGGTTACTTATCGATCAGTCAGACGTTGAGGATGCACGTCGTGAGAATAATATCAAGAGTCGACGAAGAGAAGGAAAAAAGAAGGAAGAAAAAAATTACTGCCGGTTGTTGTTTTGTTGAAGACACAATTTTAACGATTTTTAATAATAATCGTCATAGTGGTTGTTGTTTTAGTCGTTGGATATTATTAACGAGACAACGACGACCAATAAATTCACTGCCAGGGTAACGAACAGCAATCAAAAGTTGTGTTAAGTGTGCTGGGCCCAATTTGAACCGTCCGTTAAATCGCATACTGTTCTTCGTCATAACTTTTTGCATTATTTTTTCAATTATTATTTACTATTTTATAATAAACAAATCGGAAACACAGTTAAACCAATTCCGAAACTACGTACACTTGTTTTATCTATCTATCTATCTATCTCTCTCTCTCGTTCTCTTCTTGTCTTTTTAAACAGAATCTTCTTTCTCTTTCTGTATCTTTTTTTTAAGCTCTATTTATCTACCTTTTTCTGTCTTTGTCTATCTGTCTGTCTGTCTATCTATCTTTCTTTCTCACTCTTTTTCCACCCGGCTTTTACTCCCGCGTACGCGTTGGAAGATCAAAGAGCGAAGAAAAAAAAGAAGAAGTAGAAGTAGAAGCAACAGCAGCAATAGTAGTTGTAAAAGTAGAAGAAAAGAGAAAAGATGTTAGGCGTGAGTCAGCCGAGCAATCCGCCCTCGAGCTTGCGTCACTCCGCAAGCTTCTCCTGTCTACAAAGGAGTACCGTCGGCGAGGGCCATCGTGCAAGAACTTCAACATTGTTGCAACAACCTAGCCTCCAACTTACCAATAGTCACCATCATCATCATCATCATCATTCTCAGCAGCAGCAGCAGCAACAACAGCAACAACAACATCATCATCATCAGTACTCTTCTGGTCAGAGTAGTTCCTTGCTTCAACAATCGAGTAGCAACGTTCAACAACGACAACAACAACAGCATCATCGAGGAATTGATACTGATACGATACAAGACAGTAACGATTACGGTTTTGTAAAAGTCAGGCCACGTTTGCGAAGTACCAACGCAACGATCTTTCACGAGGAAGAAGTGGCAGCTGCTAAAAGTGCATTTAGAGATCGAGACGCGTCAGCATTCGGTGATCGCGAGTGCGAACCCTCGAGTTTTCGGGAATTGTTAAAGTCTAAGGATCGAGAACAATCACCGAAAATTGCTAGTTCGACGAAAAATCAAAATCCATTGAAGGGTGCCCTGATATTGTTCACGTCTACCTCGTCTTGGTGGAAAGCGAGACAACGAGAGGAACAACAGCTGAACGGTGGCGTTGTCGGTGGGTCCTCGAGTTCGGTGACCAACACCAACAACAACACTTCTACCAGTTCGATGTTGCCCTCGTCCGAGCGAAAGTGGTCGAGCACCTCGATGGCGTCACCCTCAAACGAGAGAAAGTGGCCGTCCTCGATGACGTCGCCCACCATGGGTGAACGGAAATGGTCAGTCGGTAACAGCGTATCTTTGACGTCACCGAGCAACGAGAGGAAGTGGACCAGGTCCTCGGTTTCTTCTAGCTCGACCAATGTTCTCGCTACTAGCACTGGAGGAAGTGGAGGAGTAGGAAGTGGAGGAGGTCAACAGGCACAACCGCAACAACAGGATAGGAAATGGCGTTCCTTGGGTGCCCTTCTTCGCGCTCCCACAGTTGGCGGAGGAAGTTCTACTTCCTCGCACGCTACTTCTCTTCAAAATTCATTTTCTTCTCACAACATGAGCGTTTCGATGATCGAGAACAGCAGCAGCAACACCGTAGAACGTTCGAGAGATGAACAACAACATCCACCACGTGGCTCCGTTAGCAAATCTTCTTCTACTACGAGATATCAACAACCGAGTTCTTACTCGGCTCGTGTGTCCAGAGTCACCAGAGATATTTACAGAGAGAACGGTGAGTTCTCTGTTCAAGCTGCCAGAACCAAGGTCAGTCGTAGATTATATCAAGATTCATCCGAGACTGCTAATAGTAACGCGACATCCGTGGATCGTGAAATGATCGATGAAATTACCGGTAGACATTCGCTCGTTAGACATCATCAGTTCAAGGACGAGTGCAGAGGTAGAACAAATCGCGAAAGCTTTTGTAGAATTGATCAACAAACTAGTACCGGTAATACATCGACTACTAACACGTCATCCTCGACTACTACTACCAGATCGAGCAGGGCTCAAAGTTTTTATCTTTTGGATGATTTCTTAAAACCACAACCACAACAAAACAACACCAACAACAACAAGTGCACGTTAAATCTTTATTTATCTTCTCCTTATTCAAAATCCGTCGAAACTAAAAGAGCATCTCAAGGTAACGTCGCTACGAACATAACACCACCTAGACGTCACAATTCGAGTTCGGATAGTCTCGAAGTTGCTACTAGTCCTTTGCCGCCACCTGTACCACCACCGCCACCTCAGCTAGGTACTAGGGATAGAGATAGAGGTGATAATTTCAAGGAGTTTGAAGTCTGTCCGTGCAACATGTGTTGGGCCTCGTTGCAGCAGAGATCATTTGCGGAAGAGGTAAGTCCTTCGTTCGCGAAGGAACTTCGCAAAGATTTCAAACTATTATTATTTATAATAATTATTATTATTGAAGTCGGTTATATTACTACTTTTATGATGAGTTATCACGAGACAGGTGTGTACGTATATGACACTTACATGAAAGCGTGAATCAAGTTTCATAAATTGATCCTTAATCGTTGCAACTTCCTGTTGTTGATCAAAAGAAAGAGATAGAGAGATAAAACAACTTTTGTCACGGTTCGTAATCGATAATGAGAAACAACAAAATCGTAAATTATTGGTGACATTCTCGAGAAATCTTTTTTTTTTTTATAATAAACTTGTTCTATTTCTTTTTAGTTTAGTTTTTATTTCTTTTTTCAACTGTACAAAGAAAAAGCTCGAAGAATTGAACTTTTAACTCGCGAATCCTGTTTTGTATTTCTTACGGAATAAATAAGTAGTTAGGTGGAGAAAAAAAAAACTTCAAATCCTTTTCTCCCGCGTGCATGATTGAGAAACGACAGAGAAATAGGAAACCTAGAGAGTAAGAAAGAGAGAAAGAAGGTTTCGTCGATCGTAATATCGTCTGGTAACGGGAGATCGACTCTCTCGTTATCGACCTCTTGACCTGTTCGGTAAGAAACGCCTGAGCTTTTTTTTTTTATTTTTTTTCCTTTTACGATTCAACGTTATATGAATCCTTTGATTTTTCCCTCTCGATAAATCTACCAAAAATTCGGGAAAAAATGGTACTCGAGCTTTTATATTAAACTCTTCGCAGAAAACGCGATCCACTTTTTTTTTTAATTTTTTTCTTTTTTTTTTTAACTTCAATTCTCAATAAAAAATAAACGAAAAATAGGAAAACGGAACAATTTTTGTTGAAATTTTTTTATCGAATAATCGTACGATCAAAATTCTAATCAAATTCTATTGACTTTCAATAATATTCTGTTGAAAATTTCAATTTATATTAAAATGTATTTAATAATAATAAGTGTACAAGTTTGTTCCCGCCATTTTTTCTATAAGCCATCTGTAGGAAAATAGCTAAAGCAAAGTTGTACATCTAATATTATAATTAGAATTAATAATATTTATTTATTATTAATTAAAGAAATAGAGAAAGAGAGAAATAGGAAAGAAAAATATTCTTTAGTTAACTTTCTGAACAATATTTATAACATAAAAAATTTTTATATTTTCCAAATGTAACAAATTGTCAATACTTTATCAACGTGTTTATTGTTAAATGTTTTCATATATCATCAATTTCTCTTACTATCTATCTTTCTTTCTCTCATTCACTTTATTTTTACGATCATTCAACATTTTCTTAATTTATTTCGTAATAAATCTAAAACACCAGGTTTCAAAACGTAGAAGAAGATAGGACAAATAAATCAAATCGAACACTATGATAGACGGATAAATATACGATAGGATTAAAGTAGTCGCATAACGCAAAGTTTAAAATACTAAACACGAATGTGTATCATGGATCATGGGTGTAAAATTTCTATACGATTATACAGATAGATAGTTTTTGAGAAAATTGTACGCTTGTTTGATTTAACTATAATTAACAGTATAGATTTACAGATTGAGACAATTGAATTCATTTCAAAATGGTTTTGCTCAATTCTTCATTCAAACGATGTTTGTAAGTAATTATAAAAATAATGAACAAAACATCTTTACAAATTTACTATTAAAATATCAAATTGAGAATGAAACAAAGAATGAAAGAAAATAAAAAAGAATGAAAGAATGAATGAATGAATGAATGAATGAATGAATGAAAGAATGAAAGGATAAAATATATATCAAGACGTAAGCAACATTAAACAGTGGCAAACTTGTTAGAAGAAACCGAACAGCTTCTCGTTTAATTACTACTCGTTTGGTATAGGATAGGTAGAAGAGGTATATAATACTCGTTCGAATAAAAAGCTGGTATTACGAAGAGAGGTTTGCTAAGCTGTAATTAGTTATCTGCTATCGAACCGATTCACCAGTTACTGCCGGTTTTATTCAGAAGCGTAAGTAGAGATTATCGAAAAAGATAAACAAAATGTTCAAATATGCACGTTTCAGTAGAAATTTCAAAATAGAAAATATAATTAGATATTCTCATCTTTTTCTAGATGTTTCATAAAAAATATATGTATATCATATTGTTTAGTTTAAATATATCATTCACATAATAATTTTGAAATATTATTTAATATAGTATTAAATATACAAATATTCATATAATATAGTAATATATATATAATAAAAATATATTAAATATAAATATAAATATTTTTAATACATCATTTATAATAATTTTTATATATTATTTAATCTATTTTAAATATAAATAAAAATATAAAAATTTTTAATATATCATTTATAATAATTTAAATATCAATATTATTTAAATACCACCATAATAATATAATCAAAAACTATTATACTAACCAATAAAACAAAAAATATAATACTAGTCTAAATTATCAATTTATTACAAAATTCGAAAAAAAAGGTACAATGAAAAGATAAAAACAAAAAATGTTTATGTATTAGGACAAATAAAACTTGCACCAATTGAAACTACCAAACAATTTCATAAAAAGTCTATAATTTTAAACATAAAAACTAAGAAACTTGAAAATAGTGGGGTTGATTTAAAATAGAGGGGAAAGTTTTGAAGGAAGCAAACAAATGTGAAAATCTTTCGAAAGAATAGAATCCTCCAAAAAAAAAAAAAAAAAAAAAAAAAAATCAGAAGTCTTTAAAAAAGGATCTAATCCGAACAACAACATTTTGGTTTCGTCACTCCCACGCAAATGTGATGGTCAGCTGAGACTTATGGTTGTGAAAATATGTGTAAGCCACGTGTACACGTGTAATATCCAACTATGTTTGAACTGTACCTCTCATTTCTCTCTTATTTTCCCTCACTCTATTCATCTTTTCTCTCCCTTTCTTCATTTCTTCTTCTTATTCATCTTCTTCTTGTTTTTATTCTTATTCTTGTACCCTAGGGATAATGCATCGAACGCAAAGCCCGTTATTCTTAGGACTACCGCGACCAAGTAGAAGAGGAAAACCGACTTCTCTTGCCGTAGGAAGTCGTATTTCTATCCATCCGAGTATCTTTACTCTATTATTAGTATAGTCCACTGCCACGTAGTTGGTAGACGTTTTAAACTGGATTTCCGTTCGATTTTAAAGACTTGCCCCGTTGCTGCATCGTTTTCTTAATCCCCCCTTACCACCCTTCCTTTGGTATCTATATACGTATTTTTTTTTTTCGTACTAATATCCATCTCCTGTTTGAAGGAACTCTTCTTTTTCTTGATGGGGGGGTTAGTTCTCTTTTTTTTATTTTTTTTTTAGTCAGCAAATTTTTAAGTTAGTTCATACCCTGAGACTTTGTATGAATTAGTTTGTTTTTTTCGGTATCTATATATATATATATTTTTTTTTTTCATTTTTTTTTTTCATGCTAATATCCATGTACAGTTCGAAGCTACTTTTCTTTTTCATAGTGGTGGGTTTGTCTTTTTTATTATTTATTTTTTTTTAGTAAAATTTCTAAGATAGTTCATACCCTGAGAAATTTTTACGAACGGATTTGTTTGTTTTTATTTTTAGTTTCTTTATTGTTTTTTTCTTTTTTTTTTTAATCTTCTAACGTATCGAATATAAAAGTTTTACGAAATCGAAAGGGTTAGGATAACGTGTAAATAATTTATATCTCACGTAATATTGCAAAGTAGATATTGATTTGAATTGATTGTATTTCCAACAAGTATATATATATGTATGTGTGTCCATAATTTATGAAAGTAATTTAATTGTAAGTTATATTACCTTTTGTTTCGAGATATTCCAAAGAATTACATTTGAATGATAAATGAATTCTATATATGGACCGTTTATTTTGAAAGTGATGTAAGTTCAGGTTTAAAAAAAAAAAACAAAAGAGATATCACGTAATTTATGTTTAATTTAATATGAACTTTTTATGGATAACTGGTTAATATTTAATTTCTTAAAAAGTGCCCATGTTTTGGACAATTTACAATTGGTCGGTAAAAGAAATTGAGTAATCATTGATATGAAAACCTTTAAACCTTTAATTTTCTCGAAAAAAAAAAGAAAGTGGACTTACAACCACTTTTAAAATAGACGGTCCATATAACATTGAAATAAAAAAAAATTTATTAAATTATCTGACAATTGTATTTTTCATAATATTCGTAAAAATATAACGTTGAATGAATTTTAGTTTAAAAATAATATTGTGTAAAATAATTGATAAACTCATGATTCTCTTTTCAAATTTTGACTGACAATTAGATCACTTTCATAATTATTATGAGCACATATTAAAGAACGTAATCTTTCGAATTACATTTGAATGTTAAATGAATTTTATATATGATATTGAAATAACAAAAATTTATTAAATTATCTGTCAGCTTCATTTTTCACAATATTCCTCATAATTACATTGAATTAATTTAGTTTAAAAATAATGTGATGTGAAATAACTGATAAATTCATTTTTATTTGTCAATTGTGACTTACCTTAGATCACTTTTATAATTATGAGAACACATATCTTCATAAAACATTAGAAAATATTATTTGAATACATTTTTAAAATGTCTGAAACTATAGCAATCGTTGATGATTATATTCCTCTTCTTATTCTTCTTCTTCTTCTTTTTCTATCATCTACATTTTCAATTATTTTCATGATATATTATTTTTCTTAACATGAAGTAAAAGCGACCTAGGTGAGGGACGTCGTGACCCTTACGCATCCGGTATTAGTTCAAAAGAGAAGGATGAGGCATTTTCACCAGAGTCCTCCTCTTCCTCACCCCCTGTTGAAAGGCATGTAGATTACTACTAATTTGCCGTCTGCCATGGCAAATTACTAGTCATTTTTTTTTTTTTTTTTTTTTTTTACTTCGTTGTTAAGAGCGTGGCCGTTTAAATTCGTATGATCACGAATATGGTGAGAGAAAGAGATGAAAAAATAAAACTGAAATGGCGTTAGTATAAGAAGTGAGGACTTGATGTGAGGTGGGGTAAGGTTAGGTGGTGTTAATAAAAAAAGAAAAAAAGAAAATTGAACAACAACAGACCCCGGTATATTTTAAAAATGCAGTTTTAACATATATTTATTTTCTTATTCTATACTTTGCAAGTATCTATCTTCCTTCTCAAGTTTGATTAGGGGTTCTGCGGATAAAATATTTATGATAGGGTGATTAAAGTTGAGATATGATAGATGATATATAATTCTATGATGAAATATAAAAATTGTTAAAATATTTTATTAATAAAAAAAAATAAGAAAATTGTTAAAATATTTTAATACAAAAAAAAAAATAAGAAAATTGTTAAAATATTTTAATACAAAAAAAAAGAAAATTGTAAAAATACTTTAATACAAAAAACAAATAATAAAATTGTCAAAATATTTTAATAAAACAAAATAAGAAAATTGTTAAAATACTTTAATATAAAAAACAAATAATAAAATAGTCAATATACTTTAATAAAAAAAAAAAATTAAAAAATTGTTAAAATATTGTAATAAAACAAAATAAGAAAATTGTTAAAATACTTTAATACAAAAAACAAATAATAAAATAGTCAATATACTTTAATAAAAAAAAAAATAAAAAAATTGTTAAAATATTATAATACAAAAAATAATAAAATTGTTAAAATATTGTAATAAGAAAGAATAATAATATTATTAAATTATTTTAATCAAAAAAAAAATAAAATAAAATAAAATTGTAAAAATATTTTAATAAAAAAATTGTTAACGTATTGTGTTATATTTTTTTCTTATATTTTTATAAAAAATGGTTTACTTAAATAAATAAATAAGTATAATAATTAATAATTTACTTTAATAAACCCCTTTTCCACCACCTTATTTAGCAGACTGACAACTATTACAATGACATAGAAAAATAATTGATCCTTTTTCTAAAGAAAGAGAGATAGAAATACAAAAAAAAAAAAATAAACAACGTAATTATTTAATTTAATCTACGTGTTCATCCCTTAATTGTTATGCGATCGTATAAAATCGATAATATGATTTTTAAATGACAACGTCGATTTTTCTGATATAAATTTTGTTATTGTAAACACATTGAAGAATATATTTTTTCAAATAACAATGAAGTATAATAATAATAATAATAATAATAATAATAATAATAATAATAATAATAATAATAATAATAATAATAAAAACGCGTTCATTGGGTTCCTCGTTACGGCTGATAAAATTGCAACAACCTGGGAAAACCATCAGTCTGGTGAGAATTCGTATTCAACGACGACTTCTACAATTGAGAGAGAGAGAGAGAGAGAGAGACTGAAACAGAATGAGAGAAACTCAGAGAGAGAGAGAGGGAAAGAGAGAAAATTCAAATCGATTTTGCATCCTGTATTCACGGCTTTCGAACAATTTTGCATACGAGTTGAAAAAGAAAAAAAAGAGTAGAGTAGTGCAACAACACTTTGTAGCAAAGCTCATGGTATATCAGACCATAACCATTCTCGTGTAGGAGTTTATCCTTCCATGATTTTTCTCTCTCTCTCTCTCTCTCTCTCTCTCTCTCTCTCTCTCTTTCTCACACAGACACTCTTTTTCTTTTTATCTTTTTGTACGTTTCACGCATTCTTCTAAACGTGCAAACGTGAATATAACTACGTGACAGAATGAATTGGGTGAAGGGATGAGGAGGAGGAGGAGGAGGATTCTTTCTCAAATTTTCCAAGATAAACCAGTCTCGTTGAATTATTATTGAGAATTATATTCCATGAGTTTTATTTTTCTTTTTTTTTTTTTTTTTTTCTTTATAAGTTACACCACGGTGACTGGTGAAAATATATTTCTTTTCTTTTTGTAATAAAATTGATTGTATAAAAGAAGATAAAATATTTTCTCTTGTTCATTTCGAAACGAATTTTACCCCACCTTCCTCCTCCTCTTACTCCTGTTTTTTTTTTTTTTTTACGATTTTTATTTACATTAATATACAATTATATATAGATATATATTTTCATTTTATTTAACATATTTTTCATCATTTCCAATAATTTATCCTTAAAAAGTATATTATCGTAATATTTCGATCTCTCTCCTTCGAATATTTTATTTTAAATGATATTTAAAATACTCGTTAAAAAAGAAAATGAACAACAAATAAAAAAAAAAAGGAGGAATTCGAGATACTTTAAAAGGCCAAGAGAAAAAAAACCTAACCTCGTATTCCTGCCATCCTGCCAATGACGATATTTTTAACAATCTTACAGGAAGCGAAAAGTCGTTGAAAGAAAACGACAAAAATGATGATGGTCGGGTGGGGGGGTGGTTAGGGAGTGGAGAGGGGGTGGAAAGGAGAAAAATGGTGTCAGAAGGATTAAAAGATGAGAGAGTTACTCTTCGAATTTCCATTTAACTTATTTCGAAAATACTCGTCTCTCTTTCGCCATTAACCTGCATCAAGTAATAATTAATCGAAGATAAGATCGAAATAATGTCATCCATTTTTTTATTATTATTATTATTATTATTATTACCTAATTTTTTATTTATATATATATATGAATTTTCAATTTAAATTTCATATACATATATAGAGATATAATATTTATTTGATCATTTTTCGTGTTTCCTTTCTTTTATTCGAAAAGATCTTACAAGGTTTGTCTTTTTTTTTTGAAGTTATGATATTTTTTAAAATAAATTTTCTACTTAAAATTTCATAAATATATGTATATAAAATTAGCTATGCCCCTGACACGCGTTATTGTGGTTTATATGAGTCAAAATATGACGTTATCCTATAGATATAAGTTAGGTTATGTTCAAATGTTTTGCACACTCACCGAAATCTATGACCAATAGATGGCACTAAACTTCAATGTATCTTTTTCTTCTTTTTTTATTAAATTAATATAATAAAAACCTAGTTCTATGCAAATGTAACATTCTATTAAAATTTCAAAACAATCAGTAAAGTACTTTTGGTAATTACAAATTTTAGAGGTTAGAAACAAATGAAATCTACATTTATATATATATAATATTTATTTTTAATCAATCTTAATTTCTTTATTTTATTCGAAAAGATCTTACGAGGTTATCAATGATGCAAAAGCAAATATTGGATGTTTGAAGAAGAAGGGAACATTAAGAAAAAAAAAAAAAAATAAACATAACTGAAATAAAAAATCGGACATTTTGATCGTTCGTTCTTTTAAAAGGCCGACTTTACATCTCTCTCTTTCTCTCTCTCTCTCTCTCTTTTCTGTCTTATTCATGCGAGAAAAGAAGGATTTCTGTCGAACGGATATAAGTCACGAGTTGATCTTGAAGCGTCCTGTAGGGATAGGACTCGAAAGAGAAAGAGAGAAGGGGACTTATAAGATGGAAGGTAAAAGATAGACCCCTGACGGGGATATCTCACTGTGAGATCTTCAAACCGGCCATGTCTGTCGGTGCGTCGAACCAACAGGGTGATTTATCATTATTGAAATACGGGCCATTTGAGCCCATCGTTGCCCATTCTATGCCTTTTGCACGACAGTACGCGACGTTACCTTCGATTCCAATGGGGAAGTCGATCTTTTGTATATGTGTATGTATGTGTGTGTTCTTATTCTTATTCTTATTCTTATTCTTATTCTTACCCTTTTGCTTTCTTCCTTTAAACTTCTCATTTTTTTCTTTTCTTTTACTCTTCTGCACCGTTTTCTTTGCGCCTGATTCCGTAAGAATCGGCTTCAACGATCACGCTTCTACTTCTTACCTTCTTCTTCTTCTTCTTACCTTTTTACTTTCTTCTTCTTCTTCTTATTCTTCTTATTCTTATTCGTATTCTCGTCCCTTTTTTTTTTATTTCTTTTTTCTTTTTCGAAAGGGATTATCAACCCTGCGTAGCTTTAAATCACTTCGGTTTACGTGGCACCACAACGTTGCTTGCTTTGCACTCACCCTCCTCCAACTTTGGCCAATGCAAAAGCCCGTCGTCTTGTTTTGGTTATAAAGCTAAATTCTTTTTATTCTTTTTCCTCTTTTTCTTCTTCTTCTTCTTCTTCCTCTTCCTTTTTTTTTCTTTTTTCTTTTTTCTTCCTCTTTTAGCTTTATCGTTACTTTTTTTTCCCTCTTTGTACCAAAGAATATATTTGAGAGATAGAGAGAGAGAGAGAGATTTATTTTTTGTCTTATAATTTTTCATTATTTTCTTCACATAAATTTTCTTTTACTACTTATTAGTTGTAATAATTAATAATAAAAAATGAATCTTCTGGAAAATAATTAAGAACAAAAAAATATATCTAACCTAAGAACTGGAATCAATTTGTGTTTATTTTTATCATAAATTTTGGTATTAATAGAAAAAGAATGAAAGAAAAATGTGGTTCATGGAAGGGACACACACACACACACACACACACACACACACATACACACACAGCTGTGTTTGAATCACAAACGGAACTTCTTTCACCCACTATTCCACCTTTTCGTGTGTTTCCTTCACGATGCATATATAAATACATTTTTCTTTTCTTCTGTGTTTCACACGAACACAAATTTCTTGTGTCATCAACACGGACGGTGGTCGTTGAGGCAACAGCAAAAGCAAAAGCAAAAGCAAAAGCAGCAGCAGCAGGCAGGCAGGGCATTTTAGTAGAAAACCGGATCCATCGAAAGCACGTGGCATTATTTTACGATGAAGAAGATAACGAGGGAAGGGAAAGGGCCCTAAAAAAAAGAGAGAGAAAGAGCACACGTTCAGGCTTGATTTCGTGTTATTGCTTATCTACGTGTGTGTGTGTTTTTTTTTTTTTTTTTTTAAAAAGATATCGAAAAATTTACTTTTCCGTCCTAAATAAACGAACCGAAGGATTTGAATTATCAAAGATGTATATTATCAAAATTTCTCCTCTTTTTTATTTCCTTCTTTATACAAACCACAAAGGACCTCTTTATTTTTCTTTTATTTATATTTGTTTAGAATAAAATTGATTAATGGAGGAGTCGCGTTTAGGGACGAAAGAACACTGACGGGTTTTCATATCTGTGACAATAAACTTCTTTAGTATTTTTCTATCAGAGATTATACAATTTTGTTCTCAATGTCCGATAAAAAAATTAGAAAAGAATAACATTTTTAAGATCATTTTACTTATGACTTGGATTACAATTTTTATGATTGAAATAAAATTAATTTCTAAATAAAAATTAATATATATTTATAATTAAATTATTTATGATTAAAATTTAATTTATAAATAAAAATTAAAATAAATTTATAGATAAAAGTTAGGTTATGTTCAAATGTTTCGCATATTCACCGAAATCTATGGCTGATCAAATGGCGCTGAACTTACCTGTATCTTTTTTCTTTTTTTTATTAAATTAATACAATTATTTTATAAATAAATTAATGTAATAAAAACCTAACTGTATGCGAATGCAACTTAGTGTCAAAATTTTAAAACAATCAGTAAAGTATTGAGTTGTTACAAAAGTAATTTCGTTTGTCTTTTGTGAAAATGAAGACAATTTTTGCTTTGAGATTAAATCTAGGCCTTTCAAATAGACATTAACAGTTAAATTTGATAAATTTAATCTCCCATCGATCTCACGTTTTGTTATTTATAGGTTTGCATCAACAAATGTCTTTATTGTGTCAAGAAAAAATGAAATTACTCTTAGAACAACCCAATACTTTTGGAGATTAGAGGTTAGGAACAAACGAAATCTACATTTTTATTTATATAGATTTGTTTGGAATAAAATTGTGTGTGCATTCTTTTTTGAAGTGAATAAACTTCTTAAGTATTTTTTTTTTTTTTTTATCAGAAATTATACAATTTTTTCTCAACGTTTGATAAAAAAAAAAAAAAAAAAAAAAATCAAGAAACAAAGAAAACATAGAAAAGAATAACATTTTTACGATCATTTTACTCGGATTACGATTCATATGGCCAACGTCGTTGTGTTATGTAAAGTAGGTTCTATTCTATGCAATTTGATCTGATGAGATGGAGACGACTCGAAAGGGGGAAAAAATATTATTTTTTTTAGGACCTGTTGAAATTGCGGTCGGGTGCGTTAATCATCCGATAAACGAGATCTCTCATGCAGTTCCTCTCGTCAAAACCGCAAAACCAGTGTTTTCCTTGTTCCCAACATCATTCTCATTACAATGTGTGATACTCCTGTACCTGTATATATGTGTTTGTGTGTATGTTTGACACCCGGTTAGTGTGCAAAGAATAGAAAACAACACTTCTTTTTTTTTTTTTTTTTATTCGTTCAACCTAGCGCATTCTGACAATTCGTAATGATGTTGCTTGACGGCTCGGAAAATGTCATTAGCGAAACTGTTAATTACTCGTTATTTCGAAAACTTTCCTTGGAATTTTTCCGTTTTCTTTTTTTAGATCAGCTAATTTTAGATTTTAAATCACCCTGGGGGCATAGTAATTAATCCACTTTCAAATTAACATATTTAAACGATTACGTTTTTGTAACAAACTTCATTTTTTTTTCTTTCTATTCTACTATTGACAGGTAATTTAATATCATTTTGAAACAAACCTTTTATACAGAAAAAAATTTTTTTAAAATTTTATACAAATTATAAACCTCATACACAATAGTTTTGAATATTTTTTTTTTTTTTTAGCATTTTCATTTTTTAATTCTCTTTTTGAGGAACTTTTTTGATTTTCGTAGTATGCAACTTCCGGTAAAAAAGGAACAAAATCCCCAATCCTGACTGTAATGATCGACCGTATTTTTGCAGCTGTGGATGTAGCAGATTCCTGCAATTTCACTTTCTTATCGACTTTCTAGATTTCTACCTTGCCGATGTTATTGTATAGTACCGTATAAAATATTTGAGATGACAGCACTATAATTAATTTTTTTTCTATGGATAACAAGAAAAACATTATTAATTAATAAAACATTTAATCCAAATCAATTAAATTAAATTAAATTAAAAAAAAAGAAGAAAAATAGAAAAATGTGAAACTGAATTTATTTGAAAAGAAACAACATTAATATACGTAAAATGGGATTATTTTCAAATGTTACATAAAAATACTAGGAAATGAATTAACAATAATAATAATTCAAACATTTCACGTTGTGAGAAATTATAGAAATATGTTTCATAGGATTATAATTTTTGTTTTACGCTTTCTTCCTTTTTTTTTTTTTTATATCTTTTCTTCTTCTTGTGTCACGGAAGAAAATGATTTAAGTTTAGCAAACTCAGCTTATGTCACTTATTTTGAAACATTTTCTTTATACGTTCGTTGTATAATTGTTCAAATTTATAAATATTAATTACTTCTTGTTTATATAATCTAATTAAATCCTTGGTACGTTCTCCTTGTTACAGTTAATCGTATTCATAACACCAGTTATTTAACACCATAATATTCTAGTTACAAAAACATGCAAAATCTAACTGGAATATCACTATACAAATTAAAATATTAATTATTAAACTAAGTATCAATATATATATATATATATACTTATATTATATATTTAAACACAGAATAAATTTGAACATTAATAATTATTAATTATTTAGATTAATAATATATTTATATGTATAAATAATATAATTATTTAAATATTTACTTGTAACTTTATGCAAAATGTGACAGTGATATATAGATAGGATAATAATTTCATAGTTAATCACGTTCGTCTGATTATTCCTTTCTATCCGAGAGTTATTATATGCGGGCGCATATATGCGTACACGTTAATTTCTGTTAAAAACATTATGTGGGTGGTTAGTAATACCAAATGAGATTTAGATTTTGAATACAATTTTGCCAGCTAGCTAAACGATCACATAGCAACTAAACCGATATTTTCCCATGGTAAACTGTTAAAGTCATGGGGCTTAAGGGGAATTAACTATAATAAAGATTGTTTCGTGAGATTCTTAACCCTTTTTAAATGTTAAGAATAACTCATTCATTATTAATTCTTGCGAAAATTTATAGGGGAAAAATTATCTTATCGTAGGATCATCAATAATTTTAAAAGTAATTTTATTTTATGGTATTTATTTTTTATTTTTTGAATAGGGATATTTTTAATAAAAGTATAAAATAAAATAAAAATATACAATAAAATATTAAAATATAAAATATTAAAATATTAAATAAAATAAAAATATTAAATAAAATATTAAAATATTAAATAAAATAAAATATTAAAATATCAAAATATTAAATAAAATATTAAAATATTAAATAAAATAAAATATTAAAATATAAAATAATAAAATATAAAATAATAAAATATAAAATATTAAAATATAAAATAATAAAATATAAAATAATAAAATATAAAAAATAAAATATTATAATATAGATTATTGAAATATAAAATAAAATAAAATAATAAAATACAAAATAAAATAAAAATATTAAATATTGAAATATAAAATAATATAAAATAAAATAAAATAAAAATATTAAATATTTTAATATATATTTTAATTTAACATAGATCACATATGACATTTATGTAATTTTAAAAAGAAATTATTTTTAAAATATAAATTAAGAATTTTATTGATAAAAAGATTATTCAAAATTTGTATACAAATAAAATGATTGATCGTAATTAAACTCATTGTAAAAAACAAAATAATATTAAAAGACACTTTCTCAAAAAAGGTCGTTAATATATTTACCATAGTAAATTAAAGCATTGTAACAGAAAGTACGATAAAAAGAAATATATGCACCACCCTTGTCAATGAGAAAATGCAGACCGCGTATAAGGCCTCACTCTAACGCGTCTTTGCCAAGAATTTGTTTACTTTGCATTAGCTATGCTACCCTCGAACGAAGGGACGATAGGTAAAACGGGTTTCTGGTTTCTTTTTTTTTCTTTTCTTTTCTTTTCTTTTCTTTTCTTTTCTTTTTTTACAGTTTCCTCGAAGAAAATACGCAAAATCTCACGCAAAATCTGAATGCAACTTTATTCGTTACCTTTTAACGAACTTTAACCGCATTCTCATAACATAAAACTCAAAAACATAAGTTCAATACACACACTCACACACACACATACAAAATATATATAAAAATTCATAGAAAAATAAAAAACATTCTTTAATCTTACTGTTGAATATATTTTTTTATTATTAATTATTTGACATCACAAAAAAGAAAAGAGAAATGGATTAGTCTGTGGGTGATTTTTTCTCGAAATAAAATAAAGAAATACAAATGGATATTCAAACGAGTTGTTAAAACAAAAAACCAAATGTCAAATGTTTATTATTTTAATCGATACTAAATACGAGTACATATCAATACACCAGTTAATCATAATACTCCTTTAAACAGCTGTAACGCAAAAGTAAGCTCATAAAACTTTATATTTCTCATATAACGCGAAGATAAAGTATCTAAAGAAAATATCATTCTTTGATGTATATATATATATATATATATATATATATAAGATTTGATGCCGGAAGTTTATCGAGCTATAATACAGGTGTGTGTTCAATTATACCTAACGTAAAAATAAAATCAAGAAGGAAACATTACCAACCTTACGATTTACCATCAAATATACCAACTATATTTATTTTTGTGTAATACTCGATTTAATAGAATTATTAAATTATTTATATAACTTTATATAATACCTAATAAATTATATAAAATATATTTATATAATATTTAATACAATTGTTAAATAATTTTTAATAAAATAATAAACTTTAGTACAGTTGTTTTTTTTTAATTTAGTTTTGATATTTTTGTTATTGTTATTGAAATACCAACATACACATACTTAATACATATACAACAATATAATACAAATACCTAACTTAAAAATAAAATTATAAAAATCAATTCTTCCTCTACCTTACAATTTAACATTAAACATACCAACTATAATTTTTGTTAATAATATTTGAATTAACATCTATCCCTTGATTGGAAGTAAAATTGTTTTGATATTTTTGTTGAAATAATCGATGATTGAACAATCATTCACACATATACACATATACCACATTCTTATCATACGTTCATCGATAAGCTATTATAATTTCAACTCGTTATAACCAAGAAGCATCGTAGTGCACGATTTCATGGGTTAGAAAGCAAACACGAGAGGATATCTCGTGATTCATGCTCTCGCATACCATGATCGTCCGCAACAAACCGTAATTCCACCGTAGCGCTACTTCACACGGTGCTTTATGGGGTAAGGGGGCTAGGGGAAATATAGTAACGCAGTAGAAGTACTATGGATCGCGAAACTAACAAGAAATTCTTGAACTTTGAACGCTTTCAAGTACACCACTTAGTACATGAATACTACTACTACTACTACTACTACTACTACTACTACTACTACTACTACTACTACTACTACTACTGCTACTACTACCACCTATCAACTATCATCTACCCCTTTTGGACGATCATGTGGCTCATACGATTGTGGTAATGGAGTTGGACATAAAAACACACAATTGTCATACGTTTACGTCCCTTGGACTAAGTCCAATTCACTGAAGGATACTACCATTCTTTCCATATCCAAGTTTCTACGTTATCTTACCATATCTTTAGGGTTCATCCCTCTTGAGGTTACACACCACAACCACTAACACCTGCTTTCAAGGAAAATAAATCTTGGGAAGATATAATTTCCATTTTTTTTTAAATGATATTTTAACCAGCTAACTGTGACGATACGTTTTGAAAGTGCACACCATTGTGTGTCGTGAAAATCGATCGATGGATGACAAGTCGAGGTTAAAATTACTCATTTTGAGTATTAAATAAAAAGAAAATAATCATCTGATAAATAAATGTGATATAATAATTATTTTTACCAAACATTACAATTTAAATATCAAATGATCTTATTACTTTTTACATATGACGAGTATACTAGTCATGAAACAAAATCCTGCTACTTTTTTGAGGTTAACATTGCTCATTTTGAATATAACATAAAAAAGAAAATAATAATCTTATAAATAAATCTGAAATAATAATTATTTTTTACCAAACATTACAATTTGAAATATCAAATGGTGTCTCATTACTTTTTACTCATGACTAGTATACTCGTCAAACTCAGTTATATTGTTAAAGTCCATTGTTCATGTTAATTTCTTTTATTGTTTTATTTTTACTTTTCAAGAATAGATTTACTTCGTTTGTTTTTTACTTTACTCCCTTACCTTTCTGCTTATAAATCTCGTGGTGGTTTTTTTTTTTTTTTTTTTTTGAAGAATCGGGATTAATTAAGGGACGACCAGAGAGAGAGTGAGAGAGAGAGAGAAAGAGTAAGCTTGGAAAGAGGTCAAGTGCCTCTTCCGATTCAGAGTATTCATTTCGATCTCTAAATCGAATCCTCCTTCCCCCCTACCCCATCCCACCCCATTCCTCCTTTCTACCGTATCCGAAAGTAAAAAAGAAAAAGGAAAGGTATAAAAAAAAATAAGGAAAGGAAATAAATAAAGAAAAAGAATGAAAAAGAAGCTTTTCGAATAGTCTCGAAATTTATACCGCAGCATTCGACAGGACGAACGAATTTTCTTACGTGTAGATGGCAGTGCGAATTGTAAAAGGGATAGAGAGAGAGAGAGAGAGAGCACACAAGAAGGATGAAACAGAGAGAGAGAGAGAGAGAGAGAGGTAAGGGCGTCGCGAGTGGGCGTATGATCGTGCGTGAACGATCAGGTGAGGGCAATGGAAAGCAGGGCAGCTATTTCGAAGGTAGGGCAGGTCGATGTTAGAAAGAGAAAAACATACAGAACAAACTGTGTGTGTATGTGTGTTCAGAGAGTGAGATGGAAGAAATGCACTATGTGTTTGATACGATGAAGAAAGAATAAGAACACAAAAAAGGATAGAATGAAAAAGAAAAGGACAAAAGAGGAGAGAAATAGAGAGCGAGAGAGAGAGAGAGAGAGAGGGAGTAAGATAGAAAATAGAGGGTGTGGGCTGATTCGTGTGGGGGTAGAAGGACCTGCGCGCGAATTTCCCGCGTTCGTCCAACCTCATATTGATCCCACCCCAGTATAACCAGTGAGAGAGTATATATCTATCTCTCTCTCTCTCTTTCTCTCAAACGTACTACCATTATATATCCCCAAGTTGATGGGGGGTGGGGGATCTTTTTCAACCCATCTCACCCTCTCACTCACCCTTTCTATCTCTCTCTTGGTCGCGAACATAGTACACCGACGCAAAAGGGTGCTTTTCAACGTTGGGGTACTCTCCTCGAACGGTACTGGTGGTTGTTGATGGTGTGGTGGTGGGTAACGGTAGTAGTAGTGGTGGTGGTGGTGGTGGTGGTGGTTGGTTGGATAGGGTGGTGGTGTTGATAGTAGTAGTTGTGCCAGTGGGTGACGCGCTGCTCCCTTACAAGGACGAGAGAAAAATCCGCTGGCAAGCAGCAGATTCGCGGGATTCGGCTGGTCCAGCAGCAGCGCGCGCGCGTGTGTCTGAAAAGGTGTCCGTTCTTCGTTCGTTCGTTCGTTCGTTCGTTCGTGTTTTTCTCCTGAAGGAGAATACCATTTTTTGTTGTTGTCCAATTTTCAATATCTACTGTTTGTTTTTATTTTTGATTTTTTACCTTACGGACATCTCCCCCCTGTTGAAAAAATAAAAATACAACAAAATCATTTTCGTGTTGTTTCACTCGTTACGGAAGCGGGATTGTTTAATAGAAAATTATATAAACCCTTTCCACACAGTTTGTTGGATTTTTTCGTCGTATCTTAATTATTTGATATATGATACATCTGTTATTATTTTTTTTTTTTATGTGTGTGTACCGTCATAAGTTATAACGTGAACAAGTATATATATATATATATATATATGTATATATAGTTAAGATTTGAATCCGTGGAAAAAATAAAACGAAATTACTTGACTGCGGGTAATCACAACATGAATATTTATATATATCTATATATATATATATATAATTACTTTTAAGTGTGTTACTTTTTTTTAATGTGTTGAAAGAATATAGAAATGGATATGATAATAATGATAAACTTTAAACGCGTTTCCTTACGTCCGCGTTTTATATTTATATTCAACTAGATGTGTGAATCGTGTAAACGCTAGTTGGCAAGTAACACGAACTCTCTCTTTCTCTTTTTCTCTGTTTCTCTTTCTCTCTTTCTCACTCACTCTACCAGCTTCAGATTGATCGGCCAGATGTCTGTCTGCCCTTCGATATGCCTTGGACCCTCGAGATAACCTAAATCTCTGTGCTATCGAGCTTACAACTTTTCTACTATTCGTATTGCATTAACTGGCAAGTTACTTTTGACAATTTAATGAATTAAACCCCTTCCTTTTTTTTTCATTTAGGTTGCTTCTACTTTTATTCTTTTTTATTTATTTATTTATTTATTTTTTAGTATTGAGTATGATTCATCATTTCCAGAAATTTCTTTTTTTTCCTAATGTAAGATTTAAAAAAAAAAAAATTATATTTAAATCGTTGGTACATTCAAATTATTGAAAACAATTTAATTAAAATCGTGGTAGGTCTCTTGTACTTTTATTTTTATTCCTTTATTTATTTATTTATTTATTTATTTATTTATTTCATTTTAGTGTCGTGTGTCATTCATCTTTTCGAGAAATTTCTTTTTCTGTTTTCTTCCTTTTAATATACAATTTAAATAAAAGTTATATTTAAATCGTTGTTATATTTAAATTATGAATATAAAAATATATAATAAAATTTAAAAAATTATATTTAAATTTTTGTTATATATAAATTATAAATATAAATATTATACAATTAAATTAAAGAAGTTATATTTAAATATAAATATAAAATTTGTTATATATATTTAATAATTTGTTATATTTAATAAAATGTTGTTATATTTAAATTATAAATATAAAAATTTAAATTAAATTAAAGAAGTTATATCTAAATCGTTGTTATATATAAATTACAAATAAAAAAAAATAAAATTATAATTAAATTAAACAAATTAAATTAAAATCGTTGTTAAATCTACAAATCTCATATTATCGAGAAAATATTTATTTAATAACTTATTTATTTATTTATTTTTTAAGTATGAAGTGTTTTTCATCTTTTAAAAAATTTCTTTTTCTTTTTTTATTTCCAATATACAATTTTAAAAAAATTTACATTTAAATCATTATAAAACCCACAAATCTAACATTACCGATTCAAATCAAATTAAAATCGTCATTCCCTATATATAAACCTTTTGTTTTTTTTTTTTTTTACCGATCACGCCTAGTAACCTTTTTTCTTGTTTTAAGATTCTAAATAAACGTAGTTTAACTATAATTTATTCGAGTTTGGCACGTTGCATTCACGTATGCATACCGCGTTAAACATCGTCGTCTTCTTTTACGTCTTCTTCATGTTGTTCTCATCGTAAAATCGCGTGTGAGAAAAGACACAGTACTCGCGTGGCATCTCATCATCATGGTGATAATGTATATATAGTATACATATAAACACATATATATACGTACAATACGTTTTCCACATATACATACACGTATTTAACGATCGACTAATCTTTTGTTTTTTTTTACCTTTTCTAAGTATTTTTCTTCCCCTTTGATCGATGTTTTACAACCTAGCAAACGTTAGTATAGTCATTTACCAATCCTTATTCCTGATTCCTTCGAAAGTTTCCAACGTGCTCAGGATATAATTCATCCTACAAACGATCATGTTTAATTGTAACGTTACATTGGTCACATAATCACGTGAATCGTGTTCGTCAAGAAATTGTTCAATCGAATTTATACAAAATTACTTTTGGATTTGATTTGAAAATGTTCAAAAGCTTTTTTTTTCCTTCTTTATTTTTTTCACTCATTCGATTTCCTACTCCTCCTCCTTCTTCTTCTTCTCATCCACTTTTGCACCGATCGATATCCAACCACCTTCTCTCTTTCTCTCTCTCTCTTTACGTATCTCTCTCAGGTTATCTACTTTTTTTTTTTTTTTTTTTTTTTAACAATAAGATGAAGAATCACTCAACATCGTACTATTTTTAGATAACCGGATCTGTTCGATCTTTTATTCGATTGATTCTGACCCATTCAATCAATTTTTTTTTTATTTTCATCTACGTTTCTCTCTTATACAAACACAAACTTTCTATCTCTTTCTCTTTTTTGTATTTTTCTTCTTCTTTTTTTTTTTCTTTACGATCTTTTCATATACAATTTTCAAACGAACGATTACATTATATTTTTGAGTTTATGAAAGGAGAAAAAAAAATATAAGAGATGAGTGATACGTCGATCAATTTTTTTTCGTGGTTCATCGGTTCATCAGTTGAAGTACAGCTCCTATTTTATTTGTTTTTTTTTTTTTTTTTTTTTTTTTTAAGTATCAAATTCATGAAACGATAATCAAACGTATTTCAACTTTCATAGATTCGATCGTGTACAATTTATATATCTAAATAATATATTATACGCGAGTATATGTATATAAAATATATATGTATATATATGTTACATTATGAAAGATCAAAAATTGGAGAATGTCAAACACATTTTTCTCTCTTTTTTTTTCTTTTTTCTTTTTCTTTAACGTATCAAATTCATGAAACGATAATCAGACGTGATTAAACTTTCATAGATTCGATCGTGTACAATTTATATATTTAAATAATATATTATACACGAGTAGGTATATAAATGACACATGTGTATATATATATATATATATATATATATATATATATATATATATATATATATAATATGTTATCGTAAAAGATTAAAAATTGGATAATGTCACATAGCAAGTACATAACAAATATGTCGATGTTAAAATAAATATTTGATTGTATTTTTATACATTTAATATTTGGGGCATATATTATACACAAATTACCATAGGAATATCTTGAAATTTTATATTATAAATAAAAAATAAATTAAATATTTTCTATACATCAAATAAAAAATAAAAAATAAATTAAATATTTTCTATACAATAAATACAAAATACAAACTAAAAATACAAAATTTCTATGTAATATATAATAAATAAAAAATACAAAATACAAAATACAAAATTTTATATACAATAAATAAAAAATAAAAAAATAAAGTTTTCTATATAATAAATAATAAATAAAAAATAAAAAATAAATTAAATATTTTCTATATAATAAATAAAAAATACCAAATAAAAATACAAAATTTCTATATGATAAATAAAAAATACAAAATACAAAATACAAAATTTTATTTACAATAAATGAAAAATAAAAAAATAAAGTTTTCTATATAATAAATAAAAAATAAAAAAATAACATTTTCTACATAATAAATAAAAAATACAAAAATTCATAATTTTAATCTTACACACTAAAAATGTATATATGTATATGTGTTGGAACAACGTTGAAGGTAAATCGAAGTACAAATCTACAAAGTTATATATAAAACAGGAATTGTGATTAACGATCTAGAAAGCAACACCATAGAAAAAAAAAAGATCAATTAGAGAAAGAAAGAATGATATAAAGTTGCTTGATTTCTGGCCGATCTTAGCTTTAATGATTCGTACATATCGTCCAATGACGAGATTGGCTTGCTAAATTTTGTATCTACATTACAGATTATTATGCTTTCGCGTGTTAAACATAATATCTTTCTTTTTTTTTTATCTTTTTTATTTTTCTCTCTTTCCGCATTTTATTTATATTATAATATTATTTGCATTTGCGTATAAACTCGCTAACTTTCCTATTTCTCTTTTATATTCTCATTTAATATTATATAATATCATGTAAATTTACGTTGGACATAAATTTGAAAATATTTTCTTTCATTATTTTACGAATTTATAAATCTTTAGAATAATCTTATTTTTTTTTTTTTTTTCAACAAAATAATTACAATGTGTTCGAGGTAATAAAGAAAAAGAAAAAAAAAAATTAGATCAAACGAGTGTTGGTAATTTTGAGATTGGTAATTTCCTTGACTATCTTTCATCGTCATCGTAGTGTCGTGAGTCTAAGGATACATAAACATACATCTATACACATACATCTATACACATACATCTATACACATACATCTATACACATACACACATATAAACATGTATTTATTTACAATTTAATCGTTCCGTATTTAACCGAGGCGAATAATAAAGCATCTCACAGCTGACCGAGTTTTATTCAGCGATAGGTCGACGATAATACCTAACACGAGTTTAGTGTTTCCCGGTGCTCGAGATATCGACTCCACACACACGCCAGTTTCGAGATATTAATTAGTCTGATCGGTTGGTATCTCTTAAGAGACGTACGTAAGATTACACTAGTGTCTTTTCGATCTAGAACAACACGTAGTATTGACTATTTTACGAGTTATCCATTTTTTTTCTTCTTCTTCTTTTTATTGCTACTTCAAACGAACAGCTAAATCAGAACTAGTCATGGATAATATTATGGTTATGGTGTTTTGCGATCTTTACTGATAAATGCTTTCGTAATCGAATATAAAACACCATTGTATTTATATATTGAGTATTGGGTATATATATATATATAATGTTATTAGATAAATTAATTATAAATTTATTATTAAATGTTAAATATAAAATATAAATATAGTATAATATTAAATTATATTAAATAAAATTTAAGAATATTATGTAATATTAAATTATAAATTTAAAAAACAATTTATAAAAAATTTAAATATTATAAATTTAATATTACATATTATATATAAATTTTATTTAATATAAATAAATAATTTTATATATTATAAATATAATATTATTAATATATATATATATATAAATAATATAATAATATTAGTATTAGTATTATTAGTTGTCTTTCTTTGTGTTCATTTTTTTCGTATAATTTTTGAACTTTCTTATTTAGATGCAAGAAGAAATTCTTTCCTTTTATTTTACTTTTTTTTTTTTTTTTTTTTTTTTTTTTTTTATACAACGTGCACCCTATACTCATGTTAAACCATAGAATAATAACGTATATACACTTTCGAATATATGGTAGATAGAACGTGTAGGTTGAAATCAAACTAGCCACCTGGCTTTATCGTTGACGTTAAAGAGTTTTAAATCGACTAGGGTGTTAGCATATTTACGATCACTCACATATGTCCACACTAGAATTATTCTACTCTCTTTCTCTTGTTATTATTACATAAGAAGAGATGTCGTTTAACTATCGAATATAAAATATGTTAAAGCTTAAAGAAAATAAAACTTTCATCTCTTTCAATTCGTTCTCTCCTTGTATTATTTGAAAAGAAACTTTGTTTTTTTGTTTTGTTTTTATGGTTTCAAAGATAACTCGAACGTATAATATTTTTTTTTAAACTTCTTTATCAAATGTATTATATAAAGATCAAATTTGTATGAAACAAAATGTTGTTGAATATTTTCTTTTTTGTTCTATAAAACCACTATTGATAAATATCTATTTATAGTCAGGTATTTACAAGAATGGTTGATGAATGGTTGAAAAGAAACTATTTAAAGGTTCATCCAATATCGACCTCAACAATAGATGATGATGATGATGATGATGATGATGATGATGATGATGATGATGATGATGATGATGAGGATGATGATTATGATCCATCGAATTTAGAAAGCCCATACATACATACGTTTGGCATACATCGTGTTATATATTGATGCATCAATCAAATTATCTCATGAGTATCAAGGCTTTGGCTAATATTGCAGGAAACTATACAAACATTGATACATATGTATCATATACACGATCTATATATATATATATATATATATATATATATATATATACATTGGGTATTACATATATTATAAATAAATATTAAATATTATATTTCAATATAATATATATATATATATATCAATAATGTTACATTATATATAAATTTCATTTAATATAATTAAATAATATTTTTGATATTATTTATATATAAATATTATAATCTAAATTTTATATAATATAATTTAATATTATATAATATTTTTTTTTTATGTAGCTTTATTTAATATCTCATCAACCATCAAGGATTCATTCATAATTTATATTATTTTGAATATAAATATATAATAAATAATAATATAATATAATAAAATTTTAAATAAAATTTGTGTATATAAAATTTTTATTTATTGTTAAATTATTTATATTTATATAAAATATTATATAATATTTTAAATGTATTATAATTTTTTAAATATTATATAATATATATATATATAAAAATTATAGTTATATAAATATAAATTAAATATATAAATATATAATATATAAAATAAATAATATAATATTTAATATTAGTTAGTCATTTAAGTTTATTAGTTATTTAATATTAAATTTATTTATTATAATTTTTATATGATATTTTTAAATATAAAAAAGAAAGATTTTGATATTAGTATTATTATATTAGTATTTAATATAAATATATAATATATAAAATAAATATTATATTAAATATTAATACAATAATACTAATATTAATTTTATTAAATTAAATTACAACTAAAATATAATATATTAATATTATTAGTAATACTAATATTTTATTAGTATTTTATTATGTTAGTATTACTAATAATACTCTAATATATTATAATTTTTTTTTAAATATAATAGTTTAGTTTTTTTTACTTTTATCAGCGTATGACAAGTTTCGTTGATAGATTAAAAAAAAAAAATATTAAAAAATCATCTTATTCTCCTTTCTTTTGAGTATTTTTTTTATCATCTAACATATATCTCGTTTACGCCCCAGAGATTCGTTTTCTACTGAATTCTCACTCACTCACTCACAACAGTCAGTCAGTTAGTCAGTCAATGTGGTAGTAGTTGTACACCTTGGCAGTTTGCACTTACCTATACACCTATATCTATCTATCTACCTTGTCGTCGTTTTCAGAATCACTAGAAATCTCGTTATCGAGGACAAGAATTGTGTTTGGATTTATCTTCACTACTCGAGGGCATGATTTTCCTCAACACTGACTTCTCTTTTCGTTTCTTTTCGTTTCTTTTATTTTCTTTCTTTGTCCAACAAGACGGAGATGTCTCTTAAAAGTATAGTAAGTTACAAAACAAAACAAAAATGAAAAAAAAAATATGAGAGAAAGAGAGAGAGAGAGAGAATGATTTTAAACGATTCAATAATTCGATTTCTCTTTCTTTTGTACTTTATTATTTTTATTTATTTATTTATTTTTTTTTTTTTTTGATAACTTCATCCATTCTTTCATTTAAAAAAATAAAACAGATTCACGTTAGGATGTTGGATTTTTATTTTTTATTTCTTTTATTTTTTCTGTTAATATAAGGGACAGAAAAATTTTAATGAGCGGCAAAATGTCTTAGAATCGTAGAATAAATGGATTATATTTATCCGTGAAAGATTAAGATGACATTTTTATCTTTTTTTTCTTTTGCTCCTTAAGAAAAACCACTTTTGGAATTCTCGGATTATCCTTATTAAATTTAATCCACGAGTTAATATCATTTTATCTATCTATCTATCTATCTCTCTATCTATCTATCTATCTATCTATCTATCTATCTATCTATCTATCTATCTATCTATCTATCTATCTATCTATCTATCTATCTATCTATCTATCTATCTATCTATCTATTTCTTTCTAAAATACTGTAGTAATTATAAGATCCTATAATTTGATATCGATTTATACTTTTCCAATATTTTCAATCCATACTATGTTTCACTTCTACATATACATATATATAATATAATACATGCATATAGAAATAGATATCATAAATTTGTTCGTAAACGTAACGTGAAATATTTTTTTTTTTCGAAAGGATGATGGAAAACGTCACGTTTACATTAAAAACATTTTTATGCATACACATATATATGTTCGTCATATGAAATCCATCAAAAAAATAAAAATAAAATTACAGTTGATACAAAAATGTTTTCAGAAGAAAATTGACACGTACGTTGCATTTTTCGAAATATTTTTTTTAATGAAAAACACAAAAAACAAGCAAAATTATTTGTCGAATTTTATTGAATGCATATTTATTCTTTTCTGTTTTGTTTTTGATAAAAATTGTGCATTCGATCTTGCCACCCTAGTGTGTTTTTTTTTTAGTCATAAGTTATTATCAATAAGAACGAGAAGTATCACTATCGTTGTAACATCTAATCTTCGAAGTAGTATACTAAACGTGTTATCATCAATCGGTGTATATATCTTCGACATTATGCGGCAATAACGGGGGCTGACCCTCATCTCGTAACCCCACTTAAACTTAGCTTGCTAGGATTGGTAGTCCCCCGTAGTTTGTTCTACACGAGAAAGCACCTAAGGTAACCAACCAAAAAAAAAAAAAAAAAAGAAAGCAGCAGCAGTAAGAAAGTAGCCAGTAAAACCATCTCCGGGTATAATAGTATCCGTGACGTCCAATGAATTCACTCAAAACCTTTTTCTACTTATTCTCAGCTTCGTGCTTTACCATAATCTAAAAAAAAAAAAAAAAAACAAAAAAATAACATTTTCTATAAGATTAGAAGAATTTTTGTATTTCTTGTATTTGTCAGATAAATAATTACGAATATTAAATAGATTTATTATTTATTGTTCGATTATTTATAAATTTATTCATAATTAATAATATTTTATTATATTTTATATATACATATATATATATATATAATATGCATATATGTTAAATATTAAATATAGTACATATGTTATAATTTAATTTTTATATTAATAGTAATTAATTTTAATTAATAATATATATAATATTATAATAAATTAAATAATTATATAATAATTAAATTAAAAATATAAACAAAAAATAATATAATATTACAATAAATTAAATAATTATATATTATATATATATATATAAAGTACTAGGGGTGCCCCGCCACCCGTTGCTGTGGCTCACAATCAATCCGATACACACGTCTTTAAGTCAACGAATTACCTTATACCGCCATCTGTTAGAATCTTATCGATCTAACAGAGATAATCATGACTCTTTGTTAATAAACAAATATTTCACAATAAAATAATATTGCAAATATAAATTGAGATATAAACTATCCTATCTTTCAAATTGGATAAAACTGCACACAATGTGCAAAATTTGATTAAAATCGGTTAAGTAATTTAGAAGTCCATTGCGAACAAACAACGTGACACGTAATTTATATATATTAAGATATTAAATATATGTTGTATTATTTACTTATTATTGTCTCTATTTTCTTTTCATTCAAATGTTAATTTTCATTCATTTCAATTCATTCAAATAATACAATTCAAATGATTCTTGACATTAGAGAAAATTACAATAAAAAACAACCACTTTAATTCTTCCCTTAAATGTTACCCTTGTTAGGTAATAAAGTTCATTATACTTTTTTAATTGATTAAACGTGAATATTACAAGAATCGAGGGGAAAAAAAATTGGGATGAGGATGGAAAGGAGGAGGAGGGGACTGGTAGTGGTTTGACACTATATTGGCTATCCCTTTGATTAGATGTGAAAGCAAGCGAAAACCTTTCGATACAGCTTACCTTAATTAACGCTTTGCGGCTGGCAGGTATTTAATTCTCCACAATCCTATATGAACTTGCTCGTTATCGACGTCTATCTATACTATGTATATATACACATACATTTATATATATATATATATATATATATATATATTGTACTCTTAACAAATATACTAAAGTGATCCCCCTTTTTTTCTTTTTTTATACATCAAACTTCTTTTTACGATGTTAATCTTTTCAATTACCTGTAGATCATCAAATTAAACAATTGACTCCTAACAAAAAAGAAAATGAAAAAAATATAAAAACAATTTAAAATAAATTTGTTTAAAATAATTAATTATTTAGTTTACTATTTACTTTATTATTTCAATTTGTTTACTATTCATTCTTATGTACTATTTCATTCATTTTATTTATTACAATTATTGAAATAAAATTCAAACATAGGAAGTAATATTTTTAGGATAAGTTAGTGAAAAAAAACAAAAAAAAAAAAAAATACAAAAAACAATTTAAAATAAATTTGTTTAAAATGAATTATTGATTTACTATTCATTGGATAATGTCAATTGGTTTATATATACTATTCATTCTTATGTAACTATTTCATTCATTTTTATTTATTACCGTTATTGAAATAAAATACAAAAATAAAACATAATAATATCTTCAGGGTATTTACCCTGAAGAAAGAAAAAAAAAAAAAAAAGAATAATCACGTTTTACTGGTATCATGTCAGGTTAAAAGTCAAATCTTTATTGCTTGAACGTTTTCCTGTTGTAGTAGTAGTAATAGTAATAGTAGTAGTAATAGTATCATACCTAGTTGCTAATCTTCTGGACCAGAAATAGCTTCCGGTACAAATCCGTTTACGAAGAAGAGGTGTATACCTGGTATATACCTCTGAGAGTACCTGTCTAGTTCCACGCCCTTTAATTATCTACGCCCTGACACACGAAGAAGTAGCTGTAAGGAATACAAAGAATAACGTTACTACCATTATGCTCATAGGAAGAAACCAGAATGAAAGAAAATACCTATTACTATATTATATTGTTCATCTTCTTTTAAAACTATTAACTCTCATTCCTTTACTTTGATCCTCTTGTCTTCGTCTTCTTCTTCTTCTTCTTCTTCTTCTTCTTTTGAGGTAATATAGAGGTCGTAGTATTTTAAACGATGAAAGTTTATTGTCCAGTTAGCAGTCGAAGTAGAAAACCCCTTTGTTCTTCAAACTACTCGAACGAACTTTTTAATCGTCTTTTCCTTTAACGATCGTTTGGTTTCTCTTTTTTCTCTTTTTCTTTTTTTTTTTTTTTTTATTCACAAATCCAGTGTCAGTCTTTTCGTGCTACCCTATAGATATATATGTTATTATTATGTTTTGTAATTTATATATATTTATATTAATATTACTTAATTGAATTTATATTAATTCACCTTATATATGTATATATTATTATATTTAATAATTTATATACATTACAATAACTCGTATTAAATTATATATATTAATATTACCTTTTTTTATCATTTTAATTTGTATTAATATTACCTAATTAAATTTATATTAATTTACCCTATATATATTATATTTTATTATTATTATAATTAATACTAATATAATATAATTATAATGTAATTTATAATATATAATTTGTAATATATTAATATATATATATAATATATAATTTATAAAATAATTATTTTATTATATTAATAAATTATAAATTATATATATATACATATTAAACCTTTTTATTAAAATAACATAAAAATCCTCTAAACATTTAACAAAATATAAACCAAAAAACAATGATCTTTGTTCTCACAACACTTCTCATCTCTCAAATTTAAAGAAAGAAAGAGATAAAGAAAAAAGGTACCAATCAAAAAAATAAATAAAAATGATAAAAAGAAGGAACAAGGAAGAAAATAACGTGGGCGTTGTTTGTCCCTGGCCTCTGGTTGGTTGACTTGGTGCTATTGCCTTATGATGATGCATATGAAAATGATTTAGGAACGTTTTCGAATAACACAAAAGAATCTGAAAGTTCATTGACCGTCCTTTCGGTAGGTCTCTCATTCTCTCTCTCTCTCTCTCTCTCTCTCTCTCTTTTCTCTCTGACTTCTCACAATTCTTGTTCGCGGTGCCCTTGGAATGCCTTATATGATTCCTACCTCTATGGTTCTTTCTTCCTGAGAAGACATTTTTTTTTTACTTTTTTCTTTTCAATCAGGTTTTCCTTCAAGATGATAATAATAATCTCTTGAAATTTTCTTCCAATTGTTTTTTTAATCTTTTTATCTTATACTTTCTATAGAATTTGATAAGAATTTTTCTAAAGGTGAATCTTATGATATTTGATGCATTTTTAACGAAATACTTTTGATCAAACGTTTTGATTAATTCGTTCAATTTCAATGAAGAAATTAATCCACGTACTTTTGTTACATTTTCTACTGTACTTTAATAAGATAAAACTTTTTTTTATTTATCTTCTTGTTGCACGTTTCAACGATGATGATACACCGTCACCCTGTGTGTGCAACTTTGTAATCAAACAATTTGATCTTATCATTCTTTATTTCTTTCATTATTATTTCGTTTCCATTTTCTTTTTCTTTAGGTTTGGGGGGAGGAGGAGGAGGAGGGGGGGGTGGTAGGGATTTTATTTGGCTCTCATCCGTGTATATCCCATCTCTCTTGGGAATATTGTGTTTTTAGTTCGGCGTAAAGTGTACGGTTTGGAACAACTACACCATAGATAAACTCGACATACACCCACGGACACTTTTGCGACCAAGAAGAAGTTTCAGGTTTCGTTCGTTCGTTCGTTCGTTCATTCCCTTCTTCGAAATGAAAAGAAAAAGGAAAAAAAAAACAAAAAAAAGAGAGAGAAAAAGGAAAAAGGGAAAACGTTTGGCGAAGGATTACAGATGTCTACCTCCTAGAGATGTTGTATGCAAATTTCTACCTTCTATCTCTGCACCGGCAGACACCGTCGAGTTATATGAATCATGCTCTTACGTTTCGTGATGAAAATAAGAGAAAGAGAGATAGAGATATAGAAAGAGAAGCAAATGGCTATGGGAGAGTTGAAAAAAAAAAAAAAATGGGGAAAAATACGTCAGACAAAACGGTAAATATTGTCAACTTTTTAATTCGGTGCTGGTCAACAACGTTCAACTGCAAAATTGAAATATATTTCTAATTTGTCACGTGTGTTTTCATCGTCAAGTTCTTCATACATTTTCACATTTTTTTCTTTTTTTTTTTTTTTTGATAATTTCCATTATTCTGTGTCTCTACGTTAAAAAATAAAAAAATTCTTCTTTTTTTTTTTTTTTTTTTTTTAAGTTGGACTCGTTCCAATTTAAGTTCCATCTTGATTTGGATTATAAACGTTATCAATTATTTTAATTACTATTATTCAATAGTAAATGAATTTTACGCAGAGAGATTGCGGAAAAACGAATATCCGCATAGGATCGATAAAAAGATAAAAGGAAAATAAAAGAAAGAAAGAAAGTAAGAAGAAATTTCTCGTAATATAATTTTCAAAATACTTTTGAATAAAAATAAAATAAGAAAAAATAATAATATCGAAGTATGCCTGACGATGAATGAATTTTTGACATTGTATGATGATCATAAAAATACACAAAAAAATGCTCAATGAGTAATTAAACAATTAACATTATTTTCTGTAAAAGTATTACAGTAATCATCAAAAAAAAAAATAAGAAAAATAAATCATATCGAAGTAAGTCTGACGATGAACGAATATTTAACATACTATGACGATCATAAAAATATAAAAAATAATATTCAATAAGTATTTAACCAATTAACATTATTTTCTGTAAAAGTAGTAACCAGCAAAAACAAAATAAAATATACTAAATAATAATATTAAAATAATTGTGACGATGAATTAACTTTTGACATAGTACAATGATCATAAAAGTATGTAAAAAATACACAATGAGTAATTAACCAATAAACATTATTTTCTATAAAGGAATTATAGTAACCAGCAAAAACAAAATAAGATTTAGTAAGTCTGACGATGAATGAGTTTTTGACATAGGATGTTGTTCATTCTTATCATTAAAAATACTCAATGAGTAATAAACCATTATTTTCTCTAAAATTATTATAGTAATCACGAACCATACTACCCTCTTTCATTGATGATGAATAAACAGAATTATTACAAACTATTAGGTATAAATTAAAACCCTTTTGTAACTTTTCATCATCTCTCTCTCTCTCTCTCTCTCTTTCTCTCATCCTTGACCAATACAAGCAACAAATAAACGAACGAACGAACCAACCAACCAACGATAAAATAAACGGTAGCTCTGTGATAGATCACATACACACAAATACACAAATACATACATAAATACACATACATAGAAAGGTTGGCCCGTTTACTGGCACGTAACGAAGATGGTCACGCGAGCTCCAGGAGTTCGTGCATAATGACCGTGATCTACGAGGCTGTGTATATAGCAACGAGAGCAATACCAACTACCAAGTCACTTGTAGGTTGGTAACAACGACAAAGACAACCGATGAACCAACCAACCAACCAACCAACCAACGAACAAACCTTGCCTGCCTTCCATTATTCCAACGGAACGAACCGCAATCAAGAGAAAAAGAGATGGCCCCGAGGCGTGTCGGCCTCGAGACATCGATGCTGAACTCGATCGTCTAATGGGGTGGGAGGTGGGGGTGGGGACCTATTCGAATTATCATTCGCTCTTGAAATTGACATAGGAAAATTTCTATATGATTTTTACTACTTCCTTCTTCATATCTTTTTATTGTTTTTTTTTTTTTATACAGTGATTAGGATAAATGTTACCTGATTTAGGTGATAATCAAGTGATATTAAACATTCTATTTTATTTTTATTTATTATTCATATATATATATGAGTAATCGAATAATAAAAATAAAATAAAATAGAAAACAATGACTCTATATTTGTCCAAAAAAAAAAAACTTTATATTCCAAGTGAGGATTAGGGGGGTGTAACTCAAAATAAAACTTTACCTAAGAAGAAAAACTCCTGGAGCACTCTTCACAGTGTGTATGTGTGTGTGTTATGTGGGATAGTATATATTTTTTTCCCTACTCGTTCGTAAAACATCCGTTTACATAGGTTTCGATCGAAAAATTAAAGGTCGACGTTGACGTAAGGAAACTTCGTGTTTCGTGTTACTTTTCCTTTTGTTTTGTTTTTTTTTTATTGTTAAAAGTGTAGGAGGATGAGAATAGATGAAAGGGTGGGGGAGAATGGGAAAGTTAGCCCTTCGAGCAATTCGTAACATTTTTTTTTTAGTAGAGTGTGTGTCTGTGTGTGTGTGTGTGTGTGTAGTATCATCGTTGATTGAAGAAGTATGTCAGTGAGCGGATTTTAATCAAAAGGTGAAATCAAAAGAAGAACCTGCGTTGCTGCGTTGCTGTTTGGTGCCGATTGTAAGAAGAAAAGATAGAAAAAAAGATAGAAAAGAGATAACTGTGCAAAGTGAAAAGATCGAAACTATTTTTCTTTTTCTTTTTTGGTTATCGATGAGCAAGGAACGTTTATTCTACTACTACTACTACTACTACTATTACTTCCTGTTGCTTAACATTTTCATGAAAACGATCGTAACCATTAACGGAAGAAGAAGGTGAAATTGCAAGAAAGAGAATAAAAACCTGAAAGAAAGAAATATGAAAGAGATGAAAGAGAAAATGATAGTGGAAATAGCAAAAGCTTCAGAACTGTAAAACACGCGTGTGAGTATTGTGTGTGTTTGTGTATAGTATATGAGCGCGCTTACGCGCGTGTTCCGTGTATTCGTCCTGGTGCTACTACCACTACTACAATCTGAATCTTTGTATATAGATGTGTAATGATTCAGCCTAAGGGAGAAAAAAATATTTCGGAGATCGAAGAATCACCAGTTTTTTTCTATCGCACGGTTCTATTTTATCCAAGAGCTTTTCGTTGAAAAAATTTTCAAAAGGAAAGAAGGAAAGGAAAGAGAACTCTTTTTCTTTTTTATTTCCTTATCTTTTTATCTACTTCTATATATATCTCTCTTTCTCTTTTAACCGATAAATCAGAATATCATCGAAGAAGGTTTCTTCTTCTTCTTCTTCTACGAAAGTACTCGAAGAAGATTAGTAATACGATCCGTGATAAAGAAATAAACGAGAATAAGAATAATAATAATAATAATAATAATAATAAAAAAAGGAAGATAAAAATTGTTGGTAAATCGAATCAACGAGATATGGATGCCTTGGAATTGCAAGCTGCCCTGGTGAAGTTGGATCCGGCGACTACGGTTACCCCGATCACTTCAAATGTCAAACTGATGTCTAATCATCGGATTACCTTTGTCGTCGACGTAGACGGTGATGATTTAACTCTAAGAAGAAATACTTTGGAAATCGATGAAAAACAGTTAAACGTTGGTAGTAGTGGTGGTGGTAATTGCTCGTCAAGTATTGAACATCAACAAAGTTCATCTACTATTACAACTAATACTAATACTATCTCGACCAATGGTACGAGGAAACTTCAAAACGCGAATTGTGGTGGCGCCAGCCTGCTGACGGCTACAACTACTACTACTACTACTACAACTACCCATCAGAATCATCAAACCAGCCAACAACAGATGGGGGTGTCCAAGTGTAATCTCGTCGAGGTCAGGTGACGCCAGCCCTGCTTCGGCGTTAACATGATTTATCACACCTATCCGCCGCACCGGGGTAGCAAACACCACGGTAAACATCATGCGAAGGAGAAGAGACATCATCATCATACTATGCATCATCAGCATCATAGATCTCATGTGGTAAGTCCCTCCCCACCACACACATCTATTGTCTTCGTGATCAATACAACGATTCTTCGATGTACCGACAAAGATTAGTATTATTATTATTATTATTATTCTTTAGATTCTAATTCTATTAAAATCAATGTACATTTTCTATCAAGGACATTAAACGTACAATGATGATGATGATGATACCAGATGTCTAACAGATTGATCACTATCTCTTTGATATTTCTCGTGACGAATAATCATCGTTCTTAGAAAATGCCATTTATTGCAACATGATCTAATCGGTTTTGTTTAGAGAATAAAGATTGAAATGGGAAAAGAAAGAAAAGAAAAGAAACTTTGTTGTATTGGATTATAAGATTTCTATATACAATAAAAAAACCAACCCCCATATATTTATATATATTGGGTTGTTCGTTATTGTTTCCTGTCACAATAAAGGCATTAGTTGATGCAAACCGGCAAATAGCAACACGTGAGATCGGTGAAAGGTTTTATCAAATTGAACAATTTATGTCCATTTGAAAGGCCTGAGTTTAACCTAAAAAGAGGAAGAATGTTTTCTCAGTTTTATAATTCAAGTCATGAGAGGAAAAAAATGTTCCTAGTGAAAGATTTCTAGATCTTCTAGTGAAAGATTTTAGGGATTCATTTCATTATTCGTTTTGATTCAAATCTAATGTTACATCCAGGTTTAAGAGTCTGTTCTTAAGAATATTGTACAAATGTGTATTACCAAGTCAACGAATAATGCAATATGCGTTCTCCTTCTCCTTCTCAGTTGCATTTCACTGCAGCAATTGCAACAGCATCACTATCACTACTACTGCTATCATATTATACCCCTATTGCACATAATTCAAGATGTAGAGAGGGACGAACATGTTTCATGACAATATATAATATTTAAACGTATGTATTTGTATGTATATATGTATATATGTGTGTATCTAATCTATGTATGTGCATGTATCTCAAGGGATAAGAGGTCTCGCAGTTAACCTAGGTATAATCGGTCCATCGCAGCATCCGAGTATCATTCGAGATCACTAACGTTAATAGATGCAGTATTCAGTATTCCCTTTTCTCCACCCTCCCCACCGCCTAACTTTTTCTCTCTCTTTATGGTTTCAAGTGTAGATGCAACATATGTGCATGTAAAAGTAGTCAAACGAATTGTTGAACGATTAAATGTAACATTTTGTTATCGTTTTGTTAATCGAATGTTTTTTTTTTCTTTTTCAATTAAATTTCTCTCTGGATAATAAATGTTTACAAATTGGTTAGATAGAAAATTATTAAATAATATATTTTTTCCTTTATAATATTTATTAAGATTGAATGGTTTATTGGATATTTTTTCTCTCTCTCTCTCTCTCTCTCTCTTTTTCATATAATCACTTTGTGTATTTGTCATGTGGAATTATAAAGGGAGTTAATCAATTTATTTTTAACATTTCTCTCGATAATATAATATAATATACCTGTTGTTGTTGTTTTTTTTTTTTTTTTTTTTCAATGAAAATTGTTATTTAAACGCATTGTGTTGTATCGTGTTTACATGGTAAATGCGAATTATCGGGAGAGAGAGGGTGGGAATAAAAAATACCATGCATTTTCGTGGTGAAGCGTTGGTATAGAAATGATTCACTTTTGAGTCATTCACGTGTATGCACATCGGTTATTGTAAAGTCAAACCACCCTCCCACTCACCCTAAATCATGTAAAAAAAAATTCTATTCAACGATCACGTTACAAGCTTGGAAAATTAAAGATTATTAAATTATTGTGAAATCTATTAAAACAAAATATAGAAGAATAACGTTTGTCTAAAAAGTATAGTTTTAATTTGAATGGATTTTATTGGATTTTTCTATTTGCATAAATTTGCAATTTAAAATTGTGAAACGTAACGAATATATGAAACGTCACTCGTTATCTAAAATTATATTTAAATAGATTATATATATATATTACATATGTATGTGCTATATATGCATGATTGTTGCTAACACAAACCATTCAAAATTTATAAACTCGAGGTGTAGTTTAATTTTGCGATAATTTAATTTTTTTATTAATATTTAATAATTAACAAATTGTATTTAATAAATTATTAATAATATTTAATATATAAATTTTGGTTTATAATAAATTATTAATAATATTTATTATAAATTAGGTTTATAGTAAATTAATAATAATATTTATTAAATTTAATAATTTTAAATTACTAATAATATTTAACAAATTTAATAATTGTTTATTATTTTATATATATATATATATATATTTTTGTCTAAGACAAAACTCAGACAAAAAATCACATCGAATAGTTGATGAGGAAAAAGGTGAAAGGAGAGAAAAGATGACAAGAAGAAAAGGGAGAGGGAGTTGGTTGGTTGGGTCATCCATCGCTAACCTAACCTAAAAAAAAAAAGAGTTTTTGTTCGATACGAAGAACCGGACGAAGAAGAACGAACGATGAAACGAACGAACGAGCGAACGCTATGTTACGCGAAACTCGTTTGCCGAAGCACGTATGGCACGTTCTCTAAGGGCGTGTTGAATAAATTTTCTTATGACTGCGTTTCCGAGTCACGCACCCTTGAGCGACATACAAGCGACGCACAACGAGATCGTGTCCGAGAGATGCATCTAACGCTTGCACATCAAACTCCTCCTCCTCCTCCTTCTCATTCCTCATTTTTTCTTTTTATTTTCTCTCTTTCTTTCTTCTTCATCTTGTTCTCCTTGTTTTTTCTTCCTTGTGTTTGTAATCTCAACTCTTACAGTTCCCTTAGAGAGAATGAGAAAGAAAGATACGTAACATAACCTATAACATATAATATACTTGTCCCGTTCGTACATGAAAGACGATGCAATATATAAACCGATAAAGAGACTCGTTTCTTTTTCTTTTTTTTTTTTTTTTGAATCCATAGAAGTCAGCTCGTTAAGAGATGATAAATGCGGTCACGCTAACGCTAATTTTTATTCTTTCTCTCTTTTTACGCTTATATAGTTAGTTTTAAAATGAAAATCATCTCTTTGTTCAAATCTTTCCATAATAATAATAATAGTAATAATAATTATTCGATCAGTCGTTTATTTAAACATCGTAATATACAATCGTATTTGTATTATTATAATAATATCCTATAATAAATTCATTTCAATAGACAGATAGAATTGACGAGTAAAGAAAGAGGTTATTTGTATATTTGAAAGGTTTACTTTAAATATTCCCTAGAGAGATAGAGATAGAGAGAGAGAGAGAGAAAGGTTTTTCTCTTTATTCGAATAATCGAGAATCGAATATATATATACGATGAAATGAATAAAGCCGTCGGAGAATGATGATCGGTATCTGGCACGACGTTGACGCATGCGAGTAACTCTAGACGCCCCGATCGAGACTACCGATTCCAGGTCTAAGAACGAGAGGAATAACTCGGCATAAATTATGCCAGTCTAAAAAGAGCTACGAATGAGAGAAACAGAGAAAGAGAAAGAGAGAAAACCAAACGTGCAACCATCTTTACAAGATTATCGATGCAACGAGAGTCAAACATTTTTCTTTCTTTTTGTTGTTCCTTTTTTTATTTATCAACGTAACCGTACCAACTCCTAGATTCAACTATTAACTGTGAATATATCGAACTTCGATATATCGATCTATCTAACAATCGATATATCGAACTTCGATATATCGATCTTTCAAAAAATCGATATATCGAACTTCGATATATCGATCTATCGAACAATCGATGTATCGATCTTCGATATATCGATCTATTGAACTATCGATATATCGAACTTCGATATATCGATCTTTCGAACTATCGATATATCGAACTTCGATATATCGATCTATCAAACAATCGATATATCGAACTTCGATATATCGATCTATCGAACAATCGATGTATCGAACTTCGATATATCGATCTATCGAACAATCGATGTATCGAACTTCGATATATCGATCTATAGAACTATCGATATATCGATCTATCGAACTTCGATATATCGATCTTTCAAAAAATCGATATATCGAACTTCGATCTATCGAACAATCGATGTATCGAACTTCGATATATCGATCTATAGAACAATCGATGTATCGAACTTCGATATATCGATCTATCGATCTATCGAACTTCGATATATCGATCTATCTAACAATCGATGTATCGAACTTCGATATATCGATCTATCGAACAATCGATGTATCGAACTTTGATATATCGATCTATCGAACAATCGATGTATCGAACTTCGATATATCGATCTATCGAACTATGGATATATCGATCTATCGAACTTCGATATATCGATCTATCGAACAATCGATGTATCGATCTTCGATATATCGATCTATTGAACTATCGATATATCGAACTTCGATATATCGATCTATCGAACTATCGATATATCGAACTTCGATATATCGATCTATCAAACAATCGATCCATCGAACTATCGATATATCGAACATCGATATATCGATCTATCAAACAATCGATATATCGATAGTTCGATGTATCGATCTATCAAACAATCGATATATCGATAGTTCGATATATCGAACTTCGATATATCGATTTATCGAACTATCGATATATCGAATTTCGATATATCGATCTATCGAATAATCGATGTATCGAACTTCGATATATCGATCTATCGAACTATCGATGTATCGAGCTTCGATATATCGATCTATCGAACAATCGATGTATCGAACTTCGATATATCGATCTATCGAACTATCGATATATCGATCTATCTGACTGTATTATCCAAACGGTATTGGGTTCTTAAAGATGAGTAAAACACTAAAAGAATAAGAGTAATCAAAATTCAGTGTCACATTGTTTATTTTCAATGAACTTTGAAATTACTGAATTTATTTTAATGCAATTTTTATTTATTCTGTGATTATCTTTCAATTTAGGATATAGAATGGTTTTTATCGGGTTTATTTTTATTTTTAATTGCTAATTTAAGAATTTGTTATTTATAGGCTATCTAGGTCTTTAGGTACTGTAAGTTTTCAATAGATGGTGTTGTATTACAATTCAATTATTTCGGATATTTTCACGTCATACGTTTTTCAGATTTACATTGCAATTAACCTTACTTTTTAGATTCTTTCTGTATATTATTATTTTATGCATTCCATTACTAATTGTGGTATTATTTCGTGTTGTTATAATTTATTAAATAATTTAGAATTACATTAAATCAACATTTTAAACCAAACCACAGAAATGTGTATCCAATGCATCCTAATATATATATATATATATATATATGAAGAAGAATACATTGCGTGTGTACATATATATGTAACTGTATCTACAGATGGACAGAGATAAATGGATAGATATTGGCGAGCAAGAGAAAGATAGATAGATAGATAGAGAGATAGAGAGAGAAGGAAGGAAATTGGGCGTCCGTTGTCATCGGACATTTCGTATGTACCGGGTGTTATGCAGATCGATACTATGGAGGCTTGTAACTCGACCATTTCCACCAGAGAAGCCTATTTTTTTTTCTTGTCCCATGTAACGACATATACGTTCATAGCACGTGCGAATTTGAACAACGTACCGTTTCGCATACGCATTAACATATATATATATATATATATATATACGTAAATGTACGTGTATGTTGTACACATATACATATTTAGGTTTTACGTATGCGTGTCTGTACCAGGGGACACCCTTCGTTATCGGACGAACTGCCTGCGGCACGACTTTGGTCCAACACACAAACACACCTTCACTCTTATATTTAGGACGGAGTTTTCAACTACCAAAAAAGTGTCACTGTAGTGTCCTCTTTTTCTCATGCCCATGTGTACACATAGACTGAAAAAGGGTTGAAAAAAAGAAGAGAGAGAACAAGAAAAAGAAATAAAAAAAGAGAAAAAGATAGTAAAAGGGTGATGATACTACAGTGACCAAGGGTGACCCTACCAGTCTTTCAATTTAGGGATTTAAGTCGTGGATTTAAACGTGAGTTATAGAAAGTACACATACGTGATCTACTAACGTTTTATACATGTGTCTTACACACCCATGTGAGAAATCTTTTTGATTTTCTATCTCACTCTCACCCCCAACCCCCCACCCCCGAGCTTATATATTTCAATCTTTTCTTTCTCATATATTTTTTTGAAGTATGCGTTCCGATGTTGGAAGACTGACGAGAACGCTAACCTCGAAGAGGCTTCTGATGTTTCAATATATATATATATATATGTATATAGTAGTATATTATATTCTTCAATAGTAGTAGTATATTATATCGTATATTATATTATTCAATATATATATATATATATACTATAATATAATATATACTAGCTATATATAGTATATAATATACTATATATACTAGCCCTTTTAAAGGGTCTACTTATTGTAACTTATTGTATATCGGTTTTGGATATCACGGATTTTCACGCGAAATTAGGTGAGAGCTTTTGTATGTTTGATTATCGATAAAGAAAAATCGAAATCACTTATAAAACGTTGTGACACACCTTTCATTATACACCTGGATTATTCTTCTTATCTTCTTTTATAATTCTTTCTTTCTTTTTTTTTTTTCTTTTTTTTTTTTTTTTAAGGTATTTTCTTTGTTTTCTTTTCTTTGCATGAGTGTATTTAGATGAATGTATTTCAAAGAAAGAAATATCTTAACCTGACGTTTTATTCTAGTTTAGTGGATTAATAGTGGAAAGAAGAGGTGGTGGTGGGGGGGGGGTAGTTTATAGGGAAAATGTCTGATGGTTAAGCTGTTTTCTTATACACACATACACCTTTCTCTTAAATATCATAATGATTTCGAGAGAGTAGAAACGTAAAATTACAGGATGTGCGTGATCGAAGGAAACAATTCACAACTCCACGATTGACCACATGTTGTAGATGCAATTTTCGAAATGCAATTTTGTTAAACGTCCTACCATTTTTTTTAATGATCGAGACAAGTCCAAAAAGAAAAAAAGAAAAGAAAAACAACATTTTATCAATGAATAGAAAACACGTTTGTTTTTTTTTGTATCGAGAAATATTTTCATACCTCTGTGATGTGGCTTATATTATATACCACGGTTCTCTTTCTTAAAAAAATAAAAGGAGAGAAAAAATATAAAACGAAAGAGAGAGAGAGAGAAAGAGAGAAGAACTAGAAGACTAAAAAAGGATTCTGTCCTTGGCCCAAAACTCTCGTTCCATGGATATATTTATCCAAGAAAGTGTATCTAACGTTTCGGGAAGAAATTATTATTAATAAATACGAGTATGAGTACTCTCTCTCTCTTTTCATGTAATGGACTAACAATTAATAATGGTTTACATAGTACCAGATTTTTCTTAGTTATTTGCAAAAGTCTGTGTGTGTGTGTGTGTGTGTGTAAATTATTTAAGAAAACTTTTATATAAAACTCTTTAATAAAAAATATTATTAAATATACTCCCTTAGTAGCACAAAATATTGAATAGATGTGTATTTAACATTAAAAAGAGATTTAAAATGTCTTTTTAATTATAAATACACATGTATTCAATATTTTTCAATACTTTGTGCTACTAGGATTGTTATATATATATATATATATATATTGATTTAAAATTGTTCATGTAAAAAGTTGTTCGCGTACCATTGTTATAATAATGTAAAATAAAGAATAATAAAATATTTATAAAAAATATATATATATATATATATCTAAAGAAGATTTAAACGTGGATGACGAAACTTTCATATTTTTTTTTCTCTGTGTAGACACATACAAAATATTACATATATATATCTACCTATATGAAAACTAAAAATAGAATGCAAATATGTATATTTCGATGTTAGACGACGCAAGTACTACGTGTGTCTCCGTATAAAAACATATCTTTGACTGCAGTGTGACGATCTCTTTATTTTGAACGAACGAAGTGGATTAACCAAACAAGATTTTCCGAAGCCCTCGTGTCTCGTTTGCGCATACCCACCCATCCCCTTCCCAACTTCTTTACTACCATATTACCACGTGTTGCAGTCTTGTTCAGCAAGAGTTCTTATTTTCATATATATATTCTTTTTTTATTAAGAAATATTTTGTACTCTTTGATGATCATGCGTCACATTTATGACGCAAAATATAAAATATAAAAATATGAACGTGCAAAAATTGTTAAACTTTTGTATAGCAATTTATTTCTAATAAATATAAAATAACAAATATAAAATAAAAAAATATGAACGTGAAAAAATTGTTAAATTATATATATATATATTAATAATATAGCATTATTTTTAACCAAATCTTTCTTTTTTTCTCTTTATCTTGTGAGAAAAACTTTCCTAATTGAATTTAATTATATATATTTGTGTTACCCGTTATATATATGTATATTTGGTAAGAAAGATAGGGCACGAGAAGGGTGGGGGGTTCGTGGGTAAAATGGCACGTGCATAAAACTCGCAATGAAACCCAATGTGGCACGTGTTAACTAAAATTATATACATACACACATACACACACACACATATACACATCCCACGTAAAATGTCAAAACTTATGATATATATATATATATATATGTATATATTTTTAAACGCAATAGTAAAATTGAATAAATCATAGTTTAAATAAGAAGAAGAATACAAAGAAATTGACGAAAGTAATTTTTGACATATTTTATTTGTTTTTTCATAAATATTTATGTTTACAGCGCTACAACCATTCTTTCTCTTTCTTTCATGACTTTAAGATGTTGTTTTTTTTTTTTTATTATTATTTTATATTTTATTTTTATGTGTGTTATTCTTCTTTGTCTTCTATTCAGTACCAAAACGCAGATTCAGCTTCGGTGCACTCGCGGAATCGAGGCCATGACACGCTCCGTTATTTTTCTAGTACCGTTCCTTGCGTATATATATATATATATATATATGTATATATAGTTATGCAGTACGAACGGGATATAGCAAAGCGAATAAGATTTTAAAGGAGAGCCTTTTTAATATCGACGTAACGTGAATTTTAATATCGAAGGAAGGAACCTACTACGTCAAACATGGAATAATCCTTTTCCTTCAAGCACCATGTATCACATACATATACATATATATATAAATTTCATAGAATGTTTTTTTTTCCTTTTTTATTGAAAGAGTCTATAACGTAATGTATTTACGAATAATCGTCGATTCTATGAAATGATTATTTGTGCAAGAGTTTAAATAGTAGTAGTAGTAGTAGTAGTAATAGTAGTAGTAGTAGTGGTAATATTTAAAATTAAATATTTTACAAAGACAAACGACGATACCATTACTTTAGTTGTATTAAGCCATAATCACGTTTTTTAACCTTATAACCTATAAAATAAAAATAAAACTACTACTTCAGCACACAATTATTTATGATAATTTTTTTAATTACTTTTTAAAATTAAGTAATCCTTTCTTTAACTAAAATTCAATTTGATTTTAGAAAATAGATAAAGAAACTTACCGAAAAACTTAAAATTCATTAAATTATATTGCAGCGCAATCTACTGTAGACCTATAAAATGAAAAAAAAACAAAAAAAACTATTACTTCATCACACAATTATTTTTGGTAATTTTTTGTATTACTTTTTAAAATTAAATAATCCTTTTTTTGAACTAAAATTCGATTTGATTTTAGAAAATAGAAAAAGAAACTTACCTAAAAAATTAAAATTCATAAAATTATACTAGCGCAGTCTACCGTATACTAACAGAACCAAAGAATTTACATAACCTTAAATAATAAATCCGTAAATTGACAATAAAATAAATAATAAATCATTAAATAAACTACTCAATCTTTGAAATTAGAGAAATACTTAACTGTCGTAATTATTCGAGTATTCTTTAATACTTGCTGTTATTAGAATCTGTTGAGAATGGAAAATTACTAGGATCGAAATGGCCAACAACCGAGTGAAATTATTTTCAAAGTTAAACTCACGAAGGCGTACTTGAACGATTCTCTTCCTGACTTGTCTCTCTTTCTTCTTATTCTATTATACTTAAAAGAGATACTGCGCAGCAGTAGATACTTAAGTATATATACATGTAAGTAAAACCCCCCTCTTACACCCCACCCTATTTCATTCCATACGTACAATACTACCTATGTGTTGTTCGCATAATCTTTTTTACTACTGGCCAACTATTTTTTTGCGAGATACTTTCCATATAAACGATACTTATCAGAACCGTATATACGTCAGAAAAAAAAAAACTATCCTGACATTGAAAATGGTCCTAACATTTAAAAAAGTTCACGTATTCTAAGGGAGGTGGAATCTCGATCATCTTTTCAGAATAATATCTCAATTATATCTAAGATATTTATTTAACGATTAAATTTTGAATAAAACTACATGATTTAATAATATAATAAAAATAAATAATCTACGTTTGATATGATGATGGTATGGCATTGAGAATATTCCTTTACTTCAAGGCCAACACTTTCCAAATCTGGTCCAGTTAACTTGGTAACAAAGATCTTTCCTATTTGTGAGTACAATAACTTTCTATCTCACTCTCTCATACCTATTCCAAATATGGAAAACAAAACGTGATGTATATAAACATAGTCGAACAATTTTTTTATTCATATTGAAAAAATATTACACGAGATTTATCTGACAAATTATAAATGAGATTATATTTGAATATATTCCGGATTGTCCGGAAAGTTCGTACCGATTTTGACGGAAGATTGAAACGCAACGCATTTAAGGTTTTTTATTTGGTATATATATTTATTAAATTATATATAAGTGCCATTATGTTTCACAATTTTTTCTCATTTTTAAGAGTAATTTCAAAATTTCGACCTTCCAGAACTTGTCAAGGTTTTTTTTAGTAAAACAACTTTATGTCACTTATTGAAAATTGACACGAATTATTCGAACAACCAAATAGAAACACATTTATTTATATTTATATAATTATTTTATTCAATATTGACTACGTTGAAGAAGAAAATGGATGAACCACTCACACCCATCTCCTCATATTCCCCCATTGGTTGAAAACAGTGGACTGAAAGGAAACAATGGAATTCCAGAGGCATTTCGATTAGAAATTATAATACGTTTATGCTTCCGCGGGAGAATACATGTGTGTGTGTGTGTGTGTGTGTGTTTATCGTGAGTTACTTTCGTATGTGTTCGAAGCCAGGGGATGAGGTAGGGGGAAGGGTGGTGGTGAGGGGAATCGGTCAGTCGGATGGCGAACATAATATTTGACCGAGGTAAGCACGACACGACGAAGCCAAGTTGGTTTCGTTTGTATATCCGGCCGATCAGTACCTGTCCGACCATCCTTACCGAAGGACGCCATAAACGAGCTTTTTTTTTTTCTTTATTTTACGTCGCGGCAAAAAAAAAAAAAAGAAAGAAAAAAAAAACAACAAGAAAAATCCATATTTTTGTTTATCTTTCAAAATTGTTAATTTGTACTTTGTTAACTTACACACACGACGGTCTATATAAACACATATATGTACGTATATTATTCGAATATTTTTTGGGTTTTATTTTAAGTCACCATTTTTACGTGTTTTACGTTTAAAATCGCGCAAAGTAAATGAGAACAAAAATACAAGTGTATGAAAGTTTTTCAACCCTCTCAACGTTGTATAAATCGTATGTGTGTGTGTTTTTTTTTTATTGATCAACAGCCTCGATATATTTTTTTTTCTTGTAAGAATATTTTTGATAAAATATCGTCTCTGTATTTGTATGTTTTTATTTGATATTTATTTGATTTTATTTTAGAAGCGTGGGTGAGAGTAAATCGATGAATTCAGTAGTGAATACCTTTATGTGATCAGACAGTTTGAGTGAAAGATGAGGAGAAGTAGTCAAGGGTTTCAGACGAATGTTTAATTGGTCAGACCAAACCTTTTCACGAGTTTACAAAAAATATAGATTAAATAAAAATCAAATATTCCTTTACCTAGGTTTAATTTGGTGGTTTTCCTTTTTTTATTCTTGAAAAAATCGTAAGCTTTAGAAAGTTAACTTTTCAATGTTATTAATAACTCTTAACTTTATTATTATTTTAAAATATTTATTTGCATTTTATGTGCAATACATTCTTTTGTATTTTTTTTTCTTTTTTTATTTATGTTTTGCACATTTTTATGTACAACGTAAAAAAAAAACAAAAAAAAGATACAGAGTAATTCGAAATACCTTTTTATCAAGTAAATTCCACAAAGTGGATTATTTTTATTTTCTGATTTTTTAATTTCTGTCCGGAAAGAAGAAAAAAAAATAAACAACGGGATTTAAAAGAAAATATAGGATTGAAGTTTCGATATAAAACGTGGAGGATTACACTCGTAGTAAAAATTATTATCACTGTTATTATAAATTAGAATTTATCCAGTATTATACTGGCCTTGAGCCAAAACGTGCAGTTGCTTCTCATGAAAAAGAGAAAGAGAGAGAGAGAGAGAGAGAAGAAAGAACCAGATTATCTCGTGTTTTACTTTTTAACTTCTGTTACATCGTTCGCTCATAAAAATTGAAAAGAAAAAAAGAACAGAAAAATCTTTAGAAGGGTGGTGATCGTTGTCTTTTAAATTTGTTTGCTTTTAATGCACACGTGCACACACATAAACATACACATATAAGTGAATTACACACGTGTCCTTTTAACCACCGTATAATTCGTTTCTAATTTCGCAGAAAAATAAAAAAAATAAAAACAAGAAACATAAACAAAAAAACACACACAGACACATACAGAATGTCATACGAATTAATAAATTTATAAAATAAATAAAAAATATATATTTTTCATAAAATTAATAAAATCTATAAAAACAAAACAAAAAAATAAACATAATCCTATATACATAAAAAAAAAAAAAGAAAAAGATTCACACATTAATCAAACTTTATTTCCTATTTTTATGATAATCTTTTGTCGTTTATAAATCACCACGCGTACTGTAATAAAGGTGGTAGTAGTGATGGTAGTACATCGTCACTTTCAGATTATCCATTGCGATATTGGATTATGGTGGAAGCAAAGATGACACACTATACTGGCGCGCTGTACCGTAGTTTAATTTAATATACGTGCGGGAGAGGAAGAAGACTCTTCCGTAAAATCGGGACGACTCACAGTGTTCATTCGGCCTTCCAATCGTGTAGAAGATCGTTCGTTCGTCTGTCACCAAGAAAATAAGCTTCTATTTTTTAACAAATGTGACACGGTGATCACCACTTTTTCTTTCTTTCTTTTTCTTTCTTCCTTTCTTTCTCTCTCTTTCTCTTTCACTTTCCCTCTTTCTCTTTTACTCTTTCATTTTGTAAATCAATTCAAGTATTTTTTTTTTTTTTTTTTTTTTTTTAATAATTTCGAGTTAAAGTATAAAACAAATTGAAAGTATTTTTATGTACGTGAAAATGAATGAACACAATATATTGTTAATATAACAATAATTATATTTTATCTTTAAATGTTTACAATAAATTTTTGATCAGTGAGAATATGAAAATTTTTCAACTAATTGAAAATACAGTGATGAATTAATATATCAAGTGAAATAATTCGATTTATTGAGGCTGTTGATCGATAATTATTTTTATAGTGATAAACAATTTATTATTATTATTATTATTATTATTATTATTATTATTATTTGGATTGCAATAAAATATTTTGTTTCAATCGTCCAAGGAATGACAACGTGTTCCCTGATGCCGGTCTCTCTGCAAGATATTCTGGTAAATATATATATATATATATCTACTGTATATATACACGTGTATATAGAATAAAAGATAGTTTTAAAAGTAAATTGAAAATGATTAGAAGGAAAAAGCGAAAGTTTGTAATAATTTTCCGTATCGAATGGGAAAATGAGAGAACGTGTATTATTTTATACCGCGTGAGATCAGAAAAATCATATGATTCATGTTACTTTTACTATTGACTCATGTTGTTTCATGATCTCACCAGTTTTATGTTGATACGTTGTTGTTGAATACCCCACCGAGTATAATTTGTATACATATAATAATTATTTATATTATTTATATATAATTATGAAATATAATTATATACTCATAAAAAATATGAAGGCCTCATTGAGTATTATTTGTATACAATAATTATTTATATTATTTATATATAATTATTTTAATTTGTTTCAAAAAAGTTATTATTCACTTTTATTATTATCTATTGTTGAAACTTTGAATAATATTTATATTAAAAATATTTAATTCATTGTTTATAAAAAAAAAATTAATTAATTAACTATAATTTCAATTTCAATACATTTTCATAACATTTTGTTATATTGAAATTTGTTATTATTGTTGTTGTTGTTGTTGTTTTTGTTGATTCAAATGTAAAGAAGGTAAAAGTAAAGAAATTGAAATTACTGATAAGAAAAGTTAGTAACATTTACGTGAGATTATATTACATTAGATGTTTCGTGTCTATTGTTCCTTATGCGGAATTATTTGCTAATTAAATATCACCGTTTATGGATACTTCTCTCTCTCTCTCTCTCTCTCTTGGAATTGGTAAGAAAAAAATTCTTCTACAAATCCTGTTTGTACTTAGGAATTTGCGTCTTATTACCGACTCGTTAAGATCAACCAATACCGGTTTTATAATTCAAACAAATAAAAAGATCTCGTTGGTGTATGGGAAGAACAAAGTTTTGTGTTTTCGTGACAAAGAAATTAAAAATACAAACTCTATTTAAACAAAGATAAAAAAAAAAAAAAAACAGGTAGAAAGAAAGAAAAACTTGTTACAAAGATAAAGAGAATATCAAAGATAAAGTAAAAACGAAAAGATAAGTTTATCATTGATATTTAAATAATTTAAACAATCTAACAAAATTGAGAGGAGAGGGTGATTTATGGGAAAGTAAAACAAATGATTAAAAAAGAACTTTGATTATATTTTTAAATTTGATCAACAATGTATAAACGAATATTTAAATAATTGAAACAACCAAACAGAATTAAAGGAAGATTTATGGGAAGGTAGAACAAACCATTGAACAAGAACTTTGATTATATTTTTAAATTGGATCTACAATGTAGCAACGAATATTTAAATAACAGAAACAACCAAACAGAATTAAGGAAGAGGTGTTTAAGGGAAGATTAAACAAACGATTGTGAACAAGAACTTTGATTACATTTTTATATTCAATTCACAATATAACAACGAATATTTAAATAATTCAAACAACCAAACAGAATTTAGGTTGAGGGGTGGTTTATGGAAAAATCGAACAAACGATTGTGAGCAAGAACTTTGATTACATTTTTATATCCAATTTAAAATGTAGCAATGAATATTTAAATAATTGAAACAACCAAACAGAATTTAGGGGGGATTTATGAGAAGTTGAAACAAATCATTGAACAAAAACTTTGATTATATTTTTTTATTTCATTCAAAGTATAACAACGAATAAACCCAATCAATATTTTATCTTACTCATTGGAAAAATCACAAGAATAAAACTGTATTTCCCATTAGATATGTAATTTCATTTAAAATCATTTTCCTGTTAATTATCATTTACATTGACACTTGATAATTTCCACGATATTATACATACATATATATATATATATATATATATATATATATATACTTTTTATCTTTGAACTTTCCTTGTATATATAATAGATAATATTCAATCTCGTTTATAAATAAGTGAAAGATGATAACATAAAAGAAAATAAAAAAAAGTCTACAGTAGTAGTACTATCTAGGTATATATAAAAGGGGATTATTATTATTATAATGTCAAATTGTTTGATATTATAAAATACTGTAAAACAACTTGTGACCTTTTAGATAAAAGGAAAACACTATATATATTGGATCAACATTGTAGACTTCGTGGATTTCTATTTCGATTCGCATTTACCTTCCCCATTTATTGCTTATTTCATACTTTTAGAAATAAGAAGAAGATAAAACACAATTTTTATCTTGTTCTCTATCTATCTCTTTCTCTCTCTTTCTTTCTTTCATTTCACCTTGATAACATCGACCGTGGGGGGTTACAATCGTGAAGATCTTATCGATCCGTACAGAATACACCACACACACTGGTATAACTCCAAAGGTAGTTTTTCTACCACGATGCAAAGAGTTTTAAAATGCACAATGCGATTTGACATGGAGAAAGAGAGAAAGAAAGAAAGATAGAATAGATAGAAAGAGAGGAAAAAGCCACATGGCCGTGGAATACACGTGTTTCGAAACGACAGTATGGTTTCGCGGTTAAAACTATTAGATCGTGTCAGACCACTCGATGCAAACGAGACCTTCCAAGAGAGTAAAAAAAAAGAGAAAGAGAAAGAGAGAGAGAGAGAGAGAGAGACAAATATACAAAACGAGGTCCCACAGTGGTTAATTCTATTAAACCTACCTGTATTTCTACTCACTGCAAGCTTATCAAAGTTACCCTTTATTTCATCTTTTTAATTTTATTTTCAAAAATTATGAAACCAAAAGTTAATCTAAAAAAAAAAAAATAAAACAAGAAAAAATTGAAAGATATAATATATCTATATATAAATTAAATAAAAATATAGATATAAAAATATATAAATTAAATTAAATTAATATACTATAATATTATATCATTAAATATATTATTAAAATAATAAATATATATAATCAATATATATTTAAATATTATTACTATTATTATATGTGAAATATTATATTTTATTATATTATAAATATTATATATAAATTATTATTATTATTATTAAATAAATGTTTCGTTTTCGTTATAAATGGAAGTAAACGAGCGAGAAAAGGAAAGAAAATAGGAAGGGTGGGGGTGAGTTGGAAAGAAATTTTCATCTCGAAAAAGCTTCAGGTACGGAAGAAAGAGAGAGCGGGGAGGGGGTGAGAAGAAAAGGAAGAAAAAGAAAAAAAAATAGAAACAAGTATTATCTAGAATGGCAGGAGGGGAAGGGGGAGGGAAACGAAATTTTGTCTTCAAATTGCAATGCAACATCGAGAAGCATTATAACTTCATCGATACTTCGTTTAATGATGGTGGGGGAGGGGAGAGAGAAGAGTGGGGATAGAAACGGAATAGTGCGTGTAATGGTAGTGGGGGAAAGAGAGAAGTGAGAGTGGGGATAGAAACGAAGTATTGCACGTGCTTTTGCAAAGAACGAAAGAATGAGAGAGAAAAAAATGAAGATATAAAAAAAGAAAGAAAATAAAAAAAAGAAAAAAGAAAAGAGAAATATCATTCCCTCTGCAATACTATTTTCTTTTTTCTCTCTTTCTATCTCCATATCCATTTTTTTTTTTCACTTTTTACTTGCAGTATTTTTTTATTTTCTCTCATTGTTACGCTCGCGCAGTACAGTTTCGTTTTTACCGGGTGGTGGTGGTGGTGGTGGTGGTGGAGGGTGTTGAGATAACGGGTCCTCGGGAACGTGACAGCGACCGGTCGATAAAACTGCAATAAAGTGCATGCGCAGCACCGTCCTCGCAAAATCATATGTATATCGCCCACGTCCTTTGCCATTTATTTGACTTCTCTTTTTTTTTTTTTTCACTTCTCTTTCTCTCTTTTTTTTTTTTTATATTCTTTCCAATCCTGTTCTTACTCTCGTGTACACCTCTTTTCCTTTTTTTATTTTTTAATTCAATACTTTAATTATGAAATCCGATTAAAGGGAAATGAAAAATTACGATATCAAAGTTAAATTGTAATTTCCAATTATACTAATTGATGCCATTGATTTTATATATAATAATTATATATATAATTATATTTTTATTTTTATTAATTTTATATAAATTAATATAATTTTTTTATAATATTATAATTATTTTACAAATTTTTATAATATTATATATATATATATATATATATATATATATATATATATATATGGTATTTGTAATATAATAAGATATAATATTTTATAATTTATAATAAAATATTATATATAATATTTATATATATATATTTATTATTATTATATTTAAAATATCTAAATAAATATTTATACATTATATAATATAATTTAATAATTAATATAATATTATATTATATATAAATATTAATTATATATAAATATTATATATAATATTTATATATTATTTTTATATTTATTTTTATTATATTATAATATTTAAAATATCTAAATAAATATTTATATATTATATAATATAATAGAAGACCGCGAATGGAAGCATCGCGCTCAGGGACGGGAACAATGGCGGGATTTGGGATTTGCGGCAATGAACTTTCGAGTTCCTAATGCCAGTTAATAATAATAATAATAATAATAATAATAATAATAATAATATAATTTAATAATTAATATATTATATTATATTATATTATATTATATTATATTATATTATATTATATTATATTATATTATATTATATATATATAATTAATTATAATATAGAATATTATATAATATAATATAATATTTATAATATATTATAATATAATTTATAATTTATAAGATATTATTATATTATATATAAAATATTAATTATATATAATATAATATAATAATTTATAAAAAAATCATGTATTTATTCTTGGTTTAAAATAATGCATATTATCTATAGATTGCAACAAACATATTCTCAGGTTCATTCACTTAGTTGATTATGATTATTATTCGAAAATGATATCATTCAAAGTTCGCAACATCATCGAAACTTTTTTATCATCTTTTTTTTTTTAATTAATCTTCCTCAACCCTATCTCTTTCTCTTTCGTATACTTTCAATACTTCATTTTATTTTGTATTTCTTTATCTTTTTCCTTGAAGGATCATCACAGATGATGGAAAGTATGAGGGAGGGTAAAAGATGAGATACGAGTGCTTGTTTTTCACTTTTCACACAAACGAAAGTTGTTTCTACCAATCACGATGTCCAATCCATTTCTCTTTCTTTTTTCTTTTTTTTTTTTTTATCTTTTCTTTAACATTTATCTCAAATTCAATCAACATTTATCTCAATCATCAGTTTGTATTCTTTGATCTTACATTAATCTAAATAAGATCAAAGAGAATGTTTTTAACGATCATTAAAATATAATTTTTTTTTATTTTCTATTTCAATACGAGTTTCTATTCTCTGTCAAAGAGAACATAAAAAATATAAAAAAGAAATATAAACTGTTTTTAATTTACTGTTTTTAATTATTCTTTTGACGTACTTTTTTTTTTTTTTGCTAACAACATCATCATCATCATCATCATCATTATTATCAGAGACAAATTTCTAAAGATTACGAAAAAGAAGAAGATGGTTGAAACGATTACGTATAGGACATTTCTTTTTACAGAATTTTATTATTGTTCCTTCGATTATGGCAGTTTTAAGCGTCATTGCCTCGTAACAATGGCCTTTTGCTCGTATTTGAAAGAACTAGTAGAAAAAAAAGAAATAATAGTTGTGTTGAAGGGAGGTAGGTTGAGGTTTATATAGGAGGATTGTGAAGAGGTAAAAAATGAAAAGGTTGAAAAAGAAAAGAGGGAAGGACTAGGAGGTGGAGGAGGAAGAGGAGGAGGAGGAGGAGGATAGGACAACAGTTTTTTTTTTTTCGTATATCCCTCAAGTTAGAAAGAACCAACCAACCAACCAACCCAGCTCAACCAAACCCAACTCAACGAACGAACGAACGAATTTCTCTTTGAGTTTCTCGAGACCCGTGCGATTTTCGGCAATGGTAGTCGTCAGTGGTGGGTAACCCGAGGTATTTTCGTTTCTGGCACGTTGCTGAGGCCTACATTAATGTCGGTTGGCTAGTGCACTTAACAACCATCTCGTTATGCAACTTACGAGCCTAGTATCATCTCTTCTTACTACCTTACTCCCAAATTAAAAGATACGTTAAATGGTTCCGTCAACAACTTCAAACTACATGAAGACTACCACTAATACTATTACTAATAATATTATTACTATTAATTCTAATAATAATTCTATCAATTTCTATATATAAATAATATATTATATAATACTATTTATATATACAAAGATGTATAGTATTATATAATTATTATTTATAGTATTAATAATATATAATTTCGTGGTAATGAACTTTGGAAATAATTATAATAATATATTAGTAATTTTATTAATTTTTATATTAATTTTATTTTAATTAATTTAATAATTTTATATTATTTAAATTAAAATTATTAATACATTATATATAATATAATTTATATAATTAGTTTAAAATTGAAATATAATAATAAATATATTATTAATATAATATTATAATATATAAAATAATATACTATCTATATAGATATATAGTATTATATAATAATAATAATTTATAGTAATAATAATATATAGTATTATAGATAGTTTATTTATATTATAATAAAATACTGCTACTACTACTACTACTAATACTACTAATACTACTACACTGCTACTATTATGGGAATATGTATCAGTTTTTAACACGTTGCCGCACACTTTTAATTTGACGATCGTGCTTAGAAATACGAAGATCGGACGGCTATAGCCGTCATTTGCGGCAATGGGTTAAATACCAAAAATATTCCATCTATCATTCACCATATTTCTATACATTTCAAAATACAATTATATTTTTAATTAAATAAATCACCATATATTATACATTTTTTATTCCGAACAACCAAACTCCACGTAATTAAATGAATTTTATATTTTTTTGATTATATTTCCTTTTGTGTGTTTATTTATTAATCATAATGAATAATAAATCATTTCATTTAAATCATAATAATATTTTATGAACCTAAGTTTATCTTGTAAACTGTTAAAATGTTCATCTAGAACTTGATCGCGATAGTCCGCAAATAAACATGCTTAATGTGTGTACGGAAGAAGAAGAAGAAGAAGATGAAGAAGAAGAAGAAGAAGAAGAAGAAGAAAACACGCATAGTTGTGTTTGAGTCACATAGGTCGTCTATCATAGTAGTAGTTAGTATAAAATTGTTCACACGAACTTCAACGAATTGCATAATCGTGCGTATACCTGTCTGCCTACTTGTCCCCCTTTTCTTGTTAGAATCCGTGAATGTTTGTATGCGTTGGATACCGTTTTTCGCTTTGCTCTAAAACGAAACGCGAGAACTAGAAGAAGAACTAGAAGAAGAAGAAGAAGAAGAAGAAGAATAGGAAGAGAAAGAAGAATTAGAATCAGTAGAAGTAGTAGTAGTAGTAGAAGGACGTCAAAGTTGCAAGATTCTATCGTGCGACGACATCGAACGAGTTACGAGAGAAAAAGAGAAAGAAATAAAAAGAGAGAAAGAGAGAGAAAGAGAGAGAGAGAGAGAGAGAGAGAGATAGATAGAAACAGATTAAAGAAAGGTTCATGTGAAACAAAGGAATGATTACGTAAGCTTTTATAGTGCGTCGATCAGCTGTTCCTATTACAAATAAAACAAGTTTTTTTTTTTTATATCATTTACATATCTCGTATAGAAAGAGAACGTTAACAATAAATCATTCGATCTAACACACACATACACACACATATATATACATATATATATTCATACATATTTTGTGTAAATAATGTTAATAGAAAAATATGAAACAAATAGAAATTAATAGGAACACACTGTGATTATTAATATAGGAACACCACGTGTGTGTTTTATTTAAATACGATTAATAAATAATAATTGTTATTAAATGGTTGTGCGGTGATAATTGTTATCATATAAATTGATAACCCTTTCTAACACATCTGGAAACAAATGATTGACTATTATCACTCTTTGCAGTATTTTTTTTTTTTTTTTTATTCTATTCAATTCAATCTCTTCTTTTATCATTTTTTAAATAACGGTACAGAACATTATACGTTAAAAGGGGTTTATTTATTTAAAATCGTGTTGTATTACAATTTCGAACAAAAGTAATGGGGGAAGAGGGAAGAGGGGTGGTTTGACGTGAAAAAGTCGATAAAATCGATAATTCATAAAACATGAGAATATTCACGACTATTATCACCACTACCCACAACACTACCATTCACAACGATTGACCGTTAATTAATGCGTAAATAATACAGGTGATAGTGGGGACGAGAATTTGTTGAGGAAATCGAAGTAAGGTAAAAAAAAGAAGAAAATAAAAATAAAACAGAGAAGATTGAGTTTAATCGTGCATTGACCGTGAAAGGGGACTCTTGGTTGGGTGACAAGTTACTCTTCTTCTTTCATTCTCCTATTTTTCTTTTCCTTTTTTTTTTTTTTTAATTTTATTTTATTTTCTTTTCTTCCTTTTTTTATTTTCATTCACTCATTTCGTTATTTTTAATTTTCTTGTTTTTTTTTTTTTTAATTCTATCTCTTCCTACGCTTTTTTTTTTTAATTTTATTTTTAATTCTATCTTTTCTTACGTTTTTTTTTTTTAATTTTATTTTTTTTTTCCATTCCCTCATTCCATTATTTTCTATTTTATTTTCTTTTTTAATTGTATCTCTTCTTACGTTTTTTTTTTTAATTTTTTATTTTATTTTATTTTTTTGTCATTTCCTCATTCTATTATTTTTTATTTTTTTATTTGTTCTCTTCATTCCATCATTTAGTTATTTTCTATTTTATTTTTTTATTTTTCATTCCCTTATTTCGTTATTTTTACTTTTATTTTATTTTTTTTGCATTCTCTCATTTCGTTATTTTTTTATTTTATTTTTTTTTTATTTTGTTTTTTTTTTTCTATCTCATCTTACGTTTTCTCTAATCAATCTTTGTTTCTCTTCATCAAAATTTTTCTCTCTCTCTTTTTCACCATTTTGTTTTTTTTTATCTATCTATCTATCTATCTTTTTTTCTTTTTATTATTTTATTTTTTTTTTTTCATACAATTTCTCATGGTTTTTATTACGCCGATAATTAGCGGAATAACCATGAATCGTGTGTAGCTTAACGTTATCGATGATACGCATAAATCATAACTGGAATTAAAAAAAAAAATAAAAAATAGATAAGAGAAATGAATCGATTCTCTCTCTAGTGGAAGGAAAAAGAAAAAAGGAGGAGGAAGAGGAGGAGGAGGAGGAGAGGGAGGTGGAGAGTGATGGTTAATAGTGCAAGTGTGTACGATCCAATGGAAATGTTGTTTCGAACAAATCGTAAATTATGTTCAGTTATTTCGTATTCTTTTCTATTTTCTTAATATTATTTAATTGTAAGAATAATAAACAAAAGATTGAGAAATTTGAAAGAGGAGAGAAAGAGAATAAAAGAAATTGAAAAAAAAAATACAAATCAAAAATTTAATATAAATTAATTATTTATTTTAATATAATATCATACGATATTATGATGAATTTATTTTACAAATAAAAAAAATATCATTTGATTTAACATTTTTCAAATGTTTCGAAAACTTTGACGTAACTTTTGAATCTCGTTAATCAAAAGAAAATTTAATTGTTAAAAATGTGTATTTTGTTATTTTTACAAATTAAACAAAAAAATGGGAAACGTCATCTACCTACGAAAAGTGGCCCGATGAAGTTCTTAGTGAAATATTATGAATTTCTGACTGTCAACTTCGCTACGGTAAGATACATTTAAAAATATAAATATTATAATATCTATTATTTTAAATATCACATCTTCATAAAATGATCATTTTGTTAAAAGTATAATATAATCATTTTATTTATTGTACAAAAATATATTATCTCATAATATAATATAATTTGATCGAAAGTGGTACATTTGAATTGGAATAATACGTAGAATGTGTTTTCATAAGATACGAAATGTAATTTCCATTTGTACTGGAATATAATCTGAAGTAAGATGCTAAATTGAAAGAGAAAGTAAACAAGTGTCATTATACCGACACCATTTTTTACGAATTCTTTTATCTATATGATTATTCATAATTGAAATTTAAAGTTAAGTAAGTTACATATATATATTTTGATTCGTAGAAATTATTTACGTTTAAATAAAACAATTGTATAACATAATTTAATATATGTATAATAAGTATATAAATTTATTTTTATATACTATATATAAAATAAAATAAAATATAATATAATATATAATAAAATAAAATCTATAATATAATATACAATAAAATATAAATTTATATAATAAAATATGATACACCTAATATATAATAAAATAAAAGATATAATATATGTAATACATAATAAGATCAAATATATGTGATAATTAAATACAATATATTTAATACCTATTAAAATATAATAAATATTAATTAATATAATATAATAAAATATATAATAACATATAATAAAATATAATAAATATAAATTAATATAATAAAATAAAATATATAATAAAATATATAATAAATATAAATTAATATAATAAAATAGAATATATAATAAAATATAATAAAAATATAATATAATAAAATATAATACATATAATATTTAATAAAATATGATTTATATATATATAAAATTAAAAATTATATAAATGATAATAAAAATTATTATATTTAAATGAATATATGTCAAAGTAAATGAGTTTAATTATACAGATGGACAGTTTAAGTTTTATCACGAATGGCGAGTGCGTAAGAGAAAATGTTTATCACACTTTATGATAAGGATGCATCCGCAAAATCCTACGACCTTTCAGATATGAACTATGAAAGAATCGCATTATGCGCATTCCGTTCATTCGAACGGTCAAGATTTGCTACTATCTGTCCTGTGACATTATCACGTTGCATGCATTTATCAATATGCACTTTTTATTTTTTTATTTTATTTTTTTCATATCTAAACGCGAATTCATTTGCCTTATAATGATTTGTGAATTCATTTTTTATTCTTCTTTTTTACTCGAACCAACGAACGAACGAACGAACGAACGAATTCAATGATGAAAGAAACAAAATATGCGTTAGTTTAATAAAACAAATAAAAAAATTAATAAAAAATAGAAAAGAATAGCGATTTATTTATCAAACCTTATCACAATCGTATTGCTAAACACTACCACAAAGAAATAGTTTCTGACGTTTCGTTTTAATATGCGCAAACGTCGAAAACGATGTTCAAAGTTTAACTCGAAGTTTATTCTTCTTTTTTTTGCTGAAATAATTTGCTTTTATTTTTTTTTATCTTTTTTCATATGTCGTAAAAGGTGAATATTAATAAGTGAACTAATTGTAAGTAAAAAAAAAAAAAAAAAAAATAAACTAAATGATTTTACCCAAAGCAGTGTTTTTTTTTTTTTTTTTTTACAAGCAAACGAATAAATAAAAAGGGAGTAGTAGAAACAACACACCTAAGAGGGTGTTTTTGATATATAATTTTTTGGTCTTCTACGTTTGAAAGAAAAATATGTAAAAGAAAGTTAATTAAAATATTAAAACGAATTGTAGTAAATAAAACTTGATGAGTCATTTTCATTAGGGAAAAATTCGAATGACTAAGCAAGATCGTTTAATTAATGACGTTCAAATATGTTTATTAAATCGTGTGACGAAAAATCGTTACTTCCTTAGTATTAACATTATCATTGACCTTGCAAATACAGTTTTAACATTTAGAATATTACGCGTGTTAACTTTTGCATATTTATTATCATGACAAATGTTTTTCTTTCTTGTTCTTGAAAAAAAAAAACAAAACAAAACAAAATAAATTAAAAATAAAAACATACACAAATTTCGTTCAAAGTTCGAAGTAAAAGTCTCGAATGTATAAAAATGTTAAATATAATAATATATAATAATGTAAAAATAAAATCTAATAAATATATCGTTGAAATAATTCAGATTTTCTTTAAATACAACGATCATCGTCATATTTCAACGTTTACCTGTGACTGACAGCAATTATCGTTAAATTCATACGAATAATTCTATACGATGATTTAGAAACGTACGTTCATGGTCATTGTCAATAGACCAAGATTTGACATTTTCCCTTTTTTAGCGTTTAATAATAAATTTTATCTAAATTATATCGAATTAACAAATTTTCCACAATTAAAACCAATAACATATATATATATTTGAATATTTAATTAATACAATATATACCTTATTTATTTTTATAATATGTTTTGTAAGTTAATTTGCATAAAATTTTATACGATTATTATAATATCATATCATATATTAATTAATAACATATATATTTATATTTGAATATTTAATTAATCTAATTAAATATATATTATAATATATTTTATTAATAAATACCTATTTTTTTTATTTATATTTTTGAAATTATTGTCCATAAAATTTTATACTAATTAAATATATATTTAAATATTTAATTAATACAATAAATACCTAATTTTTTAAAATTTATATTTTTTATATTATTTTGTATAGAATTTTATACGATTATTATAATGTTATATCATATATTAATTAATAAAATATATATTTATATTTGAATATTTAATTAATATAATTAAATATATATATTATAATATATTTTATTAATATATACCTAATTGTTTTTAATTTATATTTTGTAAATTTTTTTACAGAAAATTTTATACTAATTATATATATATATATATATATATATATATATATATATATATATATATATATATATAGATATATTTAAATATTTGATTAATACAATATATACCAAATTTTTTTTATATTTGTGTTTTTTAAATTATTTTGTATAGAATTTTATACGATTATTATAATATTATATCATATATTAATTAATAACATATTTATTTATATTTGAATATTTAATTAATATAATTAAATATATATTATAATATATTTTATTAATATATACTTATTTTTTTAATTTGTATTTTTTAAATTATATTGTATAGAATTTTATACGATTATTATAATATTATATCATATATTAATAAATTACATATATATATATATATATATTTATTTATATTTATATTTATATTTATGTTTATATTTATATTTGAATATTTAATTAATACAATATATACCTAATTTTTTTAAATTTATATTTTGTAAATTATTTTGTATAAAATTTTATACCAATTATTATATTATATCATACAAAACCGGTATGAATTTATCTTCTTACGTAAAAACTATCGAATAAAAAAAAAAAAGAAAAATGAACGGTCATTTTTTGTGAACGGTCTCGTGTTCTCGAAGTTCTTCCAAATGAAAAAAAAAATATATATATATATACATAAAAAAAATGACGTAACCCATCCCGTTGTTGATTTCTTGTCGAAAGTTAACGCAAGAAGATTATGGCAAAAAAGGGATCCAGTTTCACTATACTCGTCGTTCGTTCGTTCGTTCATCGTTTTCACTGGACGATGAATTCCACTTTCGAATTCGGCTGCCTCATCCACGCCGCGATTTTTTTTTTTTTTATGGTTTCACATAGCAAATCTTCTTCTTTCATCATGATTTTACTTCGCTAATTGGTAACATTATTAAAACGTTAGATAAAGATAGAAAAAGAGATGGAAACTTATGATCTTATTATATTGTTTTAATAGTAGAATGCTTTCGCTATTATTATTGTTTTTTCTTTTTTTTTTTTTTTATGAATCTCGTATTAACAATATAATCATTTCAAAGTGAGAAAAGTATTCTGACCCCTACCCCACCACCTCTAGTTTTAGAAAGTTTTTTTTTATTGTATTTTATTCCATGGTGTTTTATTTTCATTTCCACAATTTCTTTCTCTCTCTCTCTCTCTCTCTCTCTCTCTCTCTCTTTCTCTTTCTTTCTTTCTTTTACATTCCGTGTCAATTTATTACTTTCGCGAGTGGCAACTTTTGCCGCACGACTTAATATACAGTGCGTAACAAAGTCACAAAGGACGACGGGAAAAACCACAAAGAGACCAATGAACTTTATTAATTCACGTTGCAAAGTGCAGTGGCACTCTAGGAACATGTAACAACAGTCAATTTATTCTCTAACTCATGTCAGTCAGTCATCTTCATCTTACTATAACTATGTGAAGTTTAAAAGGAAAAGAATTTGATACATTTAAATAAGAAAAAAAAGAAAAAAAAGAATGCATTTCTACAAAACTATTTTTTATCAAATTTTTATGATTTGTTGATAACGAGAGGGAGGATTCTATTATTGATTAAAGATAACAATTTTGTTGTAAATTTATTTATTTGTATTTAAAGGTTTCATAATGCGACATTACTTTACGGATCACCTAATATTTTTCAGGTCACCTAATTTTATACATATATATATATATATATATATATATTTATAATTTATAAATTATAAATTAATAAAATCATATATAATATAATAATATTTGAAATAAAATAATAATATAATAATATTTAAAATAATATATATATATATATATATATATATTATTATTATATATATATATATATTATTATATTTTATAGTATATAATATTTAATTTATTAGTTCTAATAAAATTCTAATTCTAAAATAATATAATAATATATAGTATAATAATATTTAAAATAATATCTAATAGAGTATATATATATAATAATAATAATAATAATAATAATAATAATAATAATAATAATAATAATAATAAATAATAAAATGTATATACATATATATATATTTTCCTTCAACACTCTTGCAATTATTTTTGCTTTGAACAATAAACTAATTTCAATTTGACACAACCTTAAAAAAACTTTGACACAAAAAATTCTAAAAAATATCTGAGAAAAGAAAAATCTACTGAATCATATTATACAATACCCACATTTTATAACACACATATACATATACATATATATATATATATATATATATATATATATATATATATATATATATATATATATATATATTATAAATATATATTATATAATACTTAATACTAATTGAATTGTATATTTGTATTTTTCAGGTGAGTAGGAGATCGAAAGAATTTGCGTCTCTCTATGAAGAGAATGAGAGGGTGAGTTTAATATCCCATTGAAAGCATAGTGTGTACCCATTAGTCAATTTAACAATCATGATCATCATCATCATCATGATCATCATCATCATCGTTTAGTATAATCCATTTGAATAGCAACCAACTCTTATTGAGATGAAATATATTACGAACATTTTATTACTTCTTCTTGGTAATAAAAAAATAACAACACTTTTTATTGACATAGTATCGAAAACCATAATGATATGGGGTTAGGGAAAGGGAGTCAGATCGATGACAAATCAAATTATAGAAACAAGTGGGTCAGAAAAGTTCTATGGGCAATTTGACGAACGAATTCGTGCTATCACCGTAATAGCGTGACCATTGTGAACAATCTCGAACGTTCAGGTAATAAATTTTTTACCTGAATTCCTCCTCCTCCCCCCTCTCCCCCCCCTCCTCCCCCTCTCCCCCTCCTCCTTCCCCCTCTCCTCCTCCTCCTCCTTCTTCTCTTTATCGATGCTTTGAATTTGGTTTTGAATTATTTTCGGTTCATTCATTTTAATCGATTCTAATTTCACTTACTCGTATTCTTTATTTAACATTGTTAACAATTTTCAAACGTTTTCATCGTAGATTAAAAATCTTAATAATAAATAAAAAAAAATTGTATTATTTATTATTTGAATGATTAATTAAAATTATTATTTGTTTTTAGTTTTTTATTTCATATTTCGTTAGACATTATTTATGGTAGAATTAATATAATATTTAATTTGTCAATGTTATCATTACTGCATAATTCATTTGCACAACTATTTGGTTTTAGAAAGTTCAACGAAATTAGAAATTTGTTTATAATAAAAATAAATTATTTTTATATTTATATTTATATTTATATTTATATTTTTAAATTATAACAAAAAAGTATTATTAACAATTATAATATATAATATATTATATATTATACAAGTCGATTTTTTTAAATAGAAATATAATTAATTTATATATAAAATGTAATATATTTAATATTTAATATTTATTAAAATATTATATTATAAATATTTTATATATTATACAAGTCGGTTTTTGAAATAGAAATATAATTAATTTATATATAAAATGTAATATATTTAATATTTAATATTTATTAAAATATTATAGTAGAATATTTTATATATTTTACAAGTCGGTTTTTTTAAATTGAAATATAATTAATTAATATATAAGATATAATATATTATAATTATATTTCTATTTAAAAAACCGACTCTTGTATAATATATAATATATTTATAAGATATTATATTTAAAATATATATATATTATAAATAAATTAATTATATTTCTATTTAAGAAATCGATTTGTAAATATTTCAATTACATTTTTCTTTTTGGAATATTAAATTGATAGATAATGAATTCATTCTTTTAATGGTGTTTTGTTGTCTACCATTAAACTAACCATCGTAAATGAATAAACTCCTTAAAAAGGTAAATATATTTTATTGTAGGACACGGTTCCTTACTTTCTCTCTTAGAATGATTATCTAGTGCACACACAGATCTTACAAATATTTTTTACTTACATCTTACACGTGAATCTCTAACCAAAAATAAATATAAACAAAAAAATTGAATCGATTAAATATAAATAAGGAATAACAAATTTCTTCGAATGAATATTAATTATCTACGAACAGATATATTTTATCGATGAGAAAAAGGGAATAGGTTTGAACAAGGGGTTTAAGAAGAGAAAGAGGAGAAGAAGAAGAAGAAGAAGAAGAAAAAAGAAAAAAAAAGTCTTTGGAATTCTTCTTACGTGCTTGAAATAGAAAACGAAATGGTGTTCGTTTAAAGAAAAGCCAGGTCGTTGTACGCAGGAATCCGTGCTGCATTAGGTTTTACGAATGCAAATTAATTAACATACGTGACAATAAGTCAAATAAAAATACGATTTATTAAATTGTTTATTTTGTTTATCTAATATCATTTAGAAAATGAAACTAAATGAATGATCAAGTATTTCAAAAATTTTTTAATAATTTTGTTGACTTTTAATGAGATCTTTTTTCTTTTTTTTTGTTTTGTTTGTTTCTTTGAATCATAAAATTTTATTTATTTCGTTTAATGTTTTTTATTTGTTTTTTTTTGTTTGAAATTAAATATTACAATTGTATTAATATAATTTCTTATCAATTTTGAGAATTGTTTTATAGATTAATTATAATTAATTTAATAATTTTTAATTTTGATTAAATATTAATTATAATTATTTTTGTAATGTTGTTCTTTGATTGTCTGTATTTTTTGTTTAATTTATTTTCTTTAATATGTTGTTTTTTTTTTTTAATTTCTAACAACCATTATAATATTATTATTTCTTATATCAATTTTGACAAATGTTCTACTATAATTTAATTATTTATAATTTTGTTACGAAATTTTTGTTTTTTTTATTTTGTTTTGTTTTGCTTTTTTAATTTATTTCGTTTAACATTGTTTTTTCTCAAAATTTCTAGCAATCATTATAATACTATAATTTCTTATATCAATTTTGACAATTGTTCTATAATTTATTAATTTATAATATTGTTATGCATTTTCTGTTCTTTTTATTTTTCTTTTTTATGTGACCATAATTATGGAAGTGGTCTATGTCATATATCTCTTGTTTCGAGATATTTAAAGATTTATACTTAAACACTATATACATTCTATACAATATTAAAAAAAAAAAATAATTTAAAGATTCATTTTTGATAATATCGTAAAAATTACATTGAATTTATTTAATTTATAATAATGTAGTGCGTAACAACTGATAAACTCATTTTTTTAATTAATTTTCACTTAGACCTTCTTTCTTAGACTTTCATAATTATGGGCACAATTGTTCTATAATAAATATTTAATTTTGTTCTCTTTTATTGTACTTTTTGTTTGGAAATTTTTCTTTCTGTTTTTCATTAAACACGTATTATGAAATTGTATTGATTAAGAAAAACAAAATATATCTATATATATATATATATATATAAATATTCAATCAATTCTCAGAGTAATATATACGTGTTTTAATTAGACTTATATCCCATTTAAATTGTGTTACCTTGAAGATAATGGAATTTACAAGTTCCGTGTCACGTTGCAGAGATAAAATCCCTCGTGTGCAGAGTTAGTATACCTGTTTCACATGTATACACATATATATGTATATATATATATATATATATATATATATACGTGTGCTACTTCCTTTTATACGAAATTTAATTTATAATTAACACATTAATAATGGTATTTAAATAAATCATATTAAAAGATTCCTCGTTAGAATTATATGTAACTTAAGAAATATTATTCAATATTATTATTATTATTATTTCAACACACATAGACATATCATTATAATAATAATAATAATAATAATAATAATAATAATAATAATAATATCGTCGATAAAATATCATTTTGTCGTAGATTGTTTTATCATTTGTAATTTAATATACAAAATAGGAATAAATATATATATATATATATATATAACAAATGATAAAAATATTTCCAAGAAAAAAAAACAAAAATATAAAAAACATTTATTTATAAATACATTTTATATTCTTTTATATCAGACTTGTCCAATAAGGTGAAGTAATTGAAAGAAAAAGGTTCCCCAGGTAAATTCGATGAGTCAGAAGACTCATGGTGGTAATGGTAGTGGTAACAAAGTAAAAGTACGCAAATCTTGTTACGTTATAAACTTATGATGATAGAAAGGGAAGCTGATGTGTGTGGTAGTGGTAGTGGTTATGAGGTGCGTAGGTGTTGAGAGAAGATGCACGAATCTAAATGCAAGTAGGCGGAAGGGCATGGCTTTTGTGTTATGGAAGAAACTGCATATAGGTCGTGTTAGTAAAATGAAATTGAATATGTGGTGGGTAGTTGCAGCAGTGTATGTATATGTGTGTGGAGAACGGGCGTTGAAAACAATGCTTGCACCACCATTGATGGTTCCCCATCGATTGATGACGATAATGAATACGATAATGACGTTCGTTAATAATAATAATAATAATAATAATAATAATAATAATAATAATAATAATAATAATAATAATAATAATAATAATAATAATAATAATAATTCATACTCGATCAATCTACCATCATTTTCGCAAGGATCAAATTTTTCTTAGTTTCTTTTCTTCTATTTGATGAGATCAATTAAAAAAATGTTATATTTATATTTCTATTTTATATATTAAATATTAATATTGAATTAATATTGAAAATTATAGAATTATGTATTATTATAATATTATATATTATTATAATATTAATATAGTGTATCAATTTTAATATATTATAATTATTATATTTAATAAATTAAAATATATAATTAATAATTAAAAATAATATATATAATAATATATTATATTATATATTATATAATAAATAATTATATAATAAAATATGTATTATTATAAATTATATAATTTTTGTCGTCGTACAGAAAAATAAAAAAATAAAAAATAATTATATAATTATTATATAGTATATAAAAGTTACTATAATATATAATAATTATATATTAATAATTATATTTTATATTATTATTAAATAATTAAATAAACGTTTATTATTCGACAACAACATAACCATGTAACCAAGAAGAAAATATTTCTAAGATGATTAAAAATAATAAATAAAATTCAACCAGGGAAAGATACGAAATGTCAGAGGTGTATATGTACAATGAAAAAATTATGTTTTCTTTTTTTTTTTTTTTATCTAGGGAATTACAAAAAATTGGGGTCAAATTATTAATGCTGAAAAGTTTGCAAAAGTTTGAACATTACTCTTGTCAGATTTTTATTCCATGTAAACGATGGATATTAGTTTACGTTAGTTCTTAATGTTGGATTTTCCCTGTTCATTATTTTACAAATACATTTACATTCGTGGAAAATAGTGATATATATATATATATATATATATATATGTATATCTTGATTATTTTTCATTTCTCATTTCTCATAAGATATTTCCAATTTTCTAGTTGAACATTTTATTTAAGTTATACAAAAAAAAAAAGCTCAATGTTTATAAATTCAAGCTATTGTTAACAGTACATCCGTACTGTAAAAAAATGTTCAAGTCAACTTTTAAGGTTGTATCAACAATCATTTGCAATACTAGAAATCGATTACAGTTAATTTTGAAAAAGACTTCGTATCATTTCTTTTCTTATCTTTAGTGAAAAAAAAAAAAAAAAAAAAAATAATAAATTACTAGTAATATATAAGTGTTTGTCAACGTCACACATATGTTTAGATATTCACCGATGCAACATACAAACCATACTGTTACTATTTACGTAATGAAAAGATAAGGTTTATATTCGTAGTTTAATGACGATTGACACAGAAATCTTCTTCTTAATACGTTTGCACAATAATAATACTACTCTTGTCTAGTAGAATGACTCACGTATGATTAAACGTGTATCTATCTATATATATATATGTATGTTTCTCTTTCTATTTGTTTGTCTGTCTCTCTTTCTCTTTTTCTTGTAACGTGCGTAAACGTGTGTATATGACAGACAGCATGAATGAGAAAATACTACTAGTCGCCATAGTTACCAGGTAAAAGGTGTGTGTAGGTGCTTCGGGAAGTCCAGTTTTATGAATGAATGAATGAATGAATCGAATACACACACACACACACACAGAGATAATATAACAGTGTGTTTGTTTTTCTGTTCATAGATCTATCAACATCATCATCATCATATATGTCATATTTACAATCGGTTTGTACTATGATCACGATGATTTGGCTCGAGTTAAAAATGATCTATGTTTAAATAGAAATTCTTACTTAATATTTATCGTGTAATATATAATTAATAATTTATTATACGAATTTATATAAAATATTTTTAATAATTTATTTTTAATAATTTATTAAAATAATTTTATAATATCTCGAATTAATTTTACATTTCATTTTGTATAATATATATATATATATATATATATATATATATATATATATATTAACGAATTTAAGTTCAACGAATTATCTTATACCGCCATCTGTTAGAATCTTATCGAACTAACAGAGATAATCAGCACTCTTTGTTAATAAACAAATAATTCGCAATAAAATAATATTACGAATATAAATTGAGATATAAACTATCCTATCTTTCAAGTTAGATAAAACTGCACACAATGTGTAAAATTTGATTAAAATCGGTTAAGTAGTTTAGGAGTCTATTGCGGACAAACAACGTGATACATATATTAAGAAGATAATATAATTAAATAATATATAAATATATAATATAATTTATAAATGTTAAAATTTTATAATATTTTATCGTAAAATAAAAATTTTAGGATAAAATATCTAAAAAAAAAATAATAATAATAATATTTAAATAAATAAATAAATGACTTTATTTCGTCTACCACGCAAGATGTGTTAATATACAAGTTGTTGAATAAAAAAAAAAAAAAAAAAAAAAATTAGAACAGGATACAAAGATCATTGACAAATAATAATAATTAATGATAGAAATCTGAAAAGTAATAACAAGGATTTATATATTCTTGATAAATAAATGAATCATAGATAAAACTATCCGTTAAACCTTGTTTTACTTTAAAACCGTGTTGTATTATACTTACCTAGATCTAAATGTAACTATTTAACCAGTTTATATAAATGTGTGTACTTAAATTACGCGTATACCTTTTTTTTTTATTATTATTATTTTATAATACAGATTATTTCAATCAGTGGTGTTGGCACGTTACGTTTTTATATATATATGACGTTATTCTTAAATGACGTTTTTCATTTCCAACGTAATCATTTTGATTAACGTCATACACACAGACATATACAGAAACACTAGTACAAAGTTTTGATCTTATCTATTTATCCTATTAGTATCGAAAAACCAGTACGCGTTATACTTTGCTGTGTTTACGCGGAATTACATTTTTATTTTGTCCTCGTACAGAAAAGACAAAAAAAGAACTTGACGCACATATTCGATATTTATCAATCGATACGAAATAAAAATGAAAAAAAAGAAAAAATAAGAAAAATTCAGGAGCGATGTCAGGGTCGAGATAAATGTCTAAATGTTCATTTTTTTATTATTATTATTTTTTTTTTTTTTTTTTTTAAGCACAGAATTAATTTAGAAAGCATTTCGAACGTTCAACTATTGCTACGTTTATTCAACGAACAGATTAATATAGAAAGACTTGCATAATTGTGTTATTACGCTTGAAGCAAAAATACAAAAAATAATAGACGGTAATATCTTGCAAATTATGACACTACGAGGGCGTAACAAAAATAAATAAAAATAATAATAATAATAAAAAAAAAAATTGAAAATTTGAATAGGAATGTTGTTCTTTGCACACTCGTTGCATGTATATAAAACACGTTGATGAATAATACTTTCGTAAACCATGTTTTTTTTTTTTTTTTTTTTGATACACGAATAGAATTAAATAAAAAACAGATAAATATATTCGAGATAGACAGACTTAAGATAATTATCTTGTGCTACCTAGTGCTGAGATAAATCGAAATATTTAAGAATGTTGGTAGTTGAATAGTTGTTGTCTGAGAAACATTATTTTACCTGTGTGTAATTCAAGGTGAGTCATTTCCTTTTCATCGAGTCAATGTGCACCACCTGATGAACAATTAACTCGTATGACTAACTAATGCTACTAATCTCATTTTCTTGTAACTTATATTTAAAGTAGTAAAAAAATAATGACAATAACGAGAGAGAGAGAGAGAGAGACAGACAGACAATAAAAAGAAAGATAATGTTTAATAACGTCTACAATTTTATTATACTTTTTAACTGTCAAAGTGGTAACTCTTTTCTTTTATTCTTTAAACCGATAATAACGTAATTTATCATCTTACTCTTTCTCTTTCTCTTAAAATCAACCATCAATAATGTTAACCAGTTAAAATGTTCATTTCTTCGAAAATGTTTTGTAACAAGTTTTATACTTGTTAAAACGATTGGCTCTTTTTTTTTTATATATATATTTAGTGATGGCTGATGATCATCGATATCGATTTGCGTCATTTAACGCGTCAAAGTAATTTCCCTAGTTTTGAAAGATTTATGCTAGTTGACAAGAAAAACATTGGTGGAAAAAAATAATTACAAAAATACGGTTCTAACATTCGAATGTATCATATATATTATTATATATGTGTACATGTTATTATTATTATTATTATTGTTAATATTAATTATTTTATTATTTAATATTTTTATTATTAGTAGTAGTAATAAGTTTGTATATTAAATTATATTAATAATATATAATTAAAGTATTATAAATTATATATAATAAAATATATAATATATAATATATAATAAAAATAATATTATATAAAATATATAATATAAATTAAAATAAAAAATTATATTAAATATATTATATTTTATTTTAAAAAGTATATATATTATATTTTAAATTAAATTATATTTAATTTATTATATGTAAATTAAATTTCTAAATTTATTATATATAATTTTATTTTAATTTATATAATATATAATTTAATATATATTAAATTATATGTATATATTTTATATAAAATTATTATATATATTATTTTATTTATTAATAATATAATTATTTATTATATTATTTATTAAATATAAAAATATTATATTTTTATATAATTCTACTAAATTATATGAAAAAAAAAATATAATATATATATATATATATATATATATATATATTTATATTATATTCTTTATCGAAAATATTTTCCTACCAAATTAATGTTTTATTTTTCTATTCGAATAATTCCAAATCGAACAAATATTTTTCATTTTCCATTTTTTTTATTTTATTTTTTTTTTTATATCTTTCCATATTTCTTTTTTACACTCTCTTTCTCTCTAACTCTCTCTCTTTTTCTCACTCTCGAATATATATTGTAACGGGATAAAGTAGATTAGTTTTTTTATTCGCTCCATTTCGCAGATACCTCGAGGGCTCATTCTCTCTCTCTCTCTCTCTCTCTCTCTCTATCTCTCTCTATCTCTCTCTCTCTTACTCTCTTTCTCTGAAAAACTCGTCAGGATATTATATCTAACTGGATGTTATTTTTTTTCTTTCTCTTTTTTTCATTTTCTCTCTCTCTCTCTCTCTCTCTCTCTCTCTCTTCTCTCTCTCTCTTTTTTCTTTTTATTTTTATTTTTTTTCCAACGATCTGAAGCTTTTTAAAAAATAATATATTACACGTCACTTTTGATAATGCACATCATCATTTACATATACACATTAAAAGTGCATACGAAATAAAGGTTAATTGTATAGTTGAAAGAACATTTGCAAAGCGTACGTTTCAAAATTAATATTTTAAAACCCCTAGTCTGTCTGATAATATTTCTATCTTTTTTTTTCTTTTTTTTTTTCAACTTTTTATTCACCATTAACATTATCTCGATCGTTTGACATTACATTATCATTATTATTATTATTATTATTATCATTATCATTAAAAGATACAACACAAACTCGCGTAAAGGGGGAACAAAAATAGAAAACAACACCGTACAACAAAAATTAGATCTCTAATTCAATTCAATGATAGGAGGGGAATGATAGGGGGGGGGAAAGGACGATCTGTTGTGCGAAACGATTTCATTGTAGGGAAAAAAAATCAATAAAAAAAAAAAAAAAATGTGTGCCACAACGCGTTGCAATTAGCTCGCATTCGTAAAAGTTACGAGGTATGGCAACCAACCAACAAACTGAGGCAGACAACCTCATAGAAACTGGAAACTCGTTTGAAACTGCATCGAACGGCCTCCTTGGTATATGGGGGATAATCCCATAACCATTGTAATGTTGTACCATACTAACAGAAATTTTACCGAGCCTCTAACGTCATTTCGTGCGGAGCGATAATGACGAAATTTCAGTCATTATAGTTTTACGCGAATTCGCAGAAACATAAAGTGTGCCAGGTATCTCTACCATTGCATCTCACCTCTTTCTATCTTACTTTTTTTACCTTTTTACCTCTCTTTATTACCTGGGGCCCTTTTTACACCTCTCTCTTTCTCTCTCTCTCTCTGTATGTGTGCGTCAGTCGAAAAGCATGCGACTGTAGTCAATTTAAAATACAACAAGCAACATTTGCTACCGGTCGAGAAACATACTTTTTGTTTATTGTGTTTTATTTTTTAATCTTTTCATATATGCATTTTAAATTTTCATAAATACTGTCCTAGAAAACAGGTGTAATGTATAAAAAAAATTGTTTAGTAAGATAAAAAGTGATTCTAATCGACAGATCAACATAAATAATTTTATCAATGAAGATGATAATTATAATTTTGATAATAATTTTATAGAAAACAAGTCTAATGTTGAAAAAAATTACTCTTTAGAATAATAAGTCGTTCTAATTAACAGATGAACATAACTAATTTCATAAATGATGATTTTTATAATAATGTTATAGAAAACAGATCTAATGTTTGAAAAAGTACTCCATAATAAATGGTTCTCATTGACAGATGAATTTAAATAATTTTATCAATGATGATTATGATAATGATTTTGATAAATACTGTTTTAGAAAACAGGTCTAATGTTTACAAAAATTGTTCCTTAAAATAACAAGTTATTCTAATTAACAAATGAACTTTAATAATTTTATCAATGATGATAATTATGATGATTTTGATAAATACTGTCATAGAAAACAGGTTTGATGTTAACCCCTTACATTCGAGGGTTTTGCTATGATGACAATGAAGAAAATAAATAAAAAAAATTAAACTAAATGAAATTTAATTTAGTATAATATTACATATCTTAACTACGACTTTTTTCTTTTTAATGTTCACATATTATTTATTTAATACACGTGAATATGAATTTTCTATTGAAATTGTTATAAGTTGCTGGTAATATGAATGAGAAACATAACTTACTTTGAGTGCAAAGGATTAAGAAATGTATTCTTTAGAATAATAGTAATTCTCATCAACAAATGAACATAACTAATCTTATCAATGATAATTATGATAATGATTATGTTAATGCTGTCATAAAAAAAAGAAAAAAACAGGTGTAACGTTTAAAAAAAATTATTCTTTAGAATAATAAGTGGTTTTTATCAACAGATTAACATCATCAACATTCTCATTTCATTCTCATCAACAAATGAACATAACTAATGTTATCAATAATGATTATGATGATGGGAGTCTCTATTTTTCACTTTTTTTTTTCATTCACTTTCAATTTTCTTCTATAAACCAATGAAGATTCATAATACGCATAATAAACGTGTATCAATCGTAAGATATATTTCCAAACAAAATAAAGATACAGTCAAAGAGAAAGAAGAAAAAGAAAAAGAAATCCGATTGGAAAGTTATTCGACTAATGCACGGTCCTGACCTCTTACAATCTTCCATCTCGCAAAAGGCAGATTGAGAGAGAGAGAAAGAAAATAAAAAGAAAAGAAAAGGAAAAAGAAAAAAGGATATATAATCCGAGTCCGAAGGCGAAGCCGTCTATTATTTTGCGACGTTTTGCCAGGCAGATAAATCTCTTACGAGAAAACGTACCGGTTAATGCGATCGGCCATAGGGAATTTTTACAAACGGGTCATACAACACGGAAGCGGGGCCCCTGTGCGTTGCAACTAGAGGAAAAGAGATAGAATATGAGAAAGAGAAAGAAAGAAAGAAAGAGAAAGAGAGACACAGTCATGCGGATCGGTGATAGTGACTCACCAGTCTCACACGTACATTTTATCACACACACACATATATATATATGTATATTACAATATATGTATTACCGTGATCATGCGTGCGTGTTTTCATACTAAAGGAACCCTAGGAGACCCTTTTTTTTTTTCTTTCTGTTTTTTTTTCCCATTTTCAAACTCTGATATTGCACATTTTCAACATATGTATGTGTGTTATATTTCTACGATAATTATTGAAATATTTATTTCTATTTTTATTTCCATTTCTACTTCTCAACTTCTAATTTTATTTATTTTTCATTTTTGAACTCATATATACAACATATGTGTATACATATATATATATATATATATATATATATATATATATATTGTGTGTTATATTTCTAAGATAATTATTTAAATATTTATCTATTTCTATTTCTACTCCTCAACTTCTACATTATTTTCTTCCTATTTTCAAATCCGGATATTGCATATTTTTAACATATGTATATATATATTACACATATGTATATATGTATTATATTTTTACGATTATTATTAAAATATATTATCTATTACTATTTTTATTTCTACTTGTCGACTTCTATCTTCTTTTTTTTTTCATTTTCGAATCCTGGTATTGCACATTTTCAACATATGTATATTTATATATATATATAAGTGTGTGTTATATTTCTATAGATAATTATTGAAATATATTATCTATTTCTATTACTACTTTTCTTGACTTCTAATTCTTGTTTGTTTTGTTATTTCTTTTTCTTTCATTTTCGAAATATGTTTAAACCAAGTTAGCAGAAAGATTAATCTTCACGAAGTAATACGATGTTATAAATGGCAAACGATACTTCGATTATAAGATGATTTCTCTTCCCGATAGATAACGTCGAAGTTGAGCATTTACGAATAACGGTGATATCTCTCTCTCTCTCTCTTTCTCTCTTTCTATTATTTTTTTCTTTCCCAGTTGGTGATTCAAAAATCGAAGTAGGAGTGGTGGCATGGAAGTAATAGAAAGTACGGAATCAGAAATTATTGGGAAAAGCTATCACGATGAATGAGATATAAGCTAAAGGAAGAAATACGAAAAGTTTTCCTCTTCCCCCTTCTTCCCACTTCTCCTTCTTTCAAATCACAACTAAAAATAATTTTTGATCCAATCTTTTTTTTATGAAATCTTTCTCCTAATTCTAAGAATTTTACTTGACATTGGCTATTTATAAATTGTAATTTTTGAGAAAAACAAAACAGTATTCTCAAATTTCAAGATGTTTCAAATATTTTAACGACAATATTAGTAATAAAATGATCAATTTAATAAAACAAACCCCATCTTTTTTTGATCCAATATCTTACCAATGCAACTTACTCTGTGATTGACGAGTATACACGTCATCGGCTTGATTCTAACAACACAAAAAGGTGCGTGCTATCAAACAAGGGTGCCACAGTTAACTGGTCAACTAGTAATGATTGGTGGTGGTAAATTTTTGTTCCTTTTTTCCAAGAAAAATATTTTCCTAACTTGAATACTACGACTATTACCCCCATACCCCCCCCCGCCACCCCCACCCTTCTCAACATAATAAAATATCATCGTAATTTTCTTCAGGTGCATGTTAAAGATCACAAAGAGAAATGTACAATCTTACGAATTCGTAGAAGAAGAAGAAGAAGAAGAAGAATCCTTTGTCCTTTATTCACAGTGTTCTTCTCGATTCCTTTTTTAATCCTTGAAAGTGACTAACCATAAAAAAAGAACTAGTTCTTCCTACGGTGAAAGAAAGATATACTTTGACCATAAGTGAACAATGGGGTGTCGCGAATACCCCATTGTACTATAGTTATAGTTAGATATGAAAGCAATACAAAACCTAAGGATTTTATACATGTGTGTATTGTAAATAACGAGACAAGGATTTTGTGACAGCAGCTGTTCACGTAAGAAATATTGCAAAACTATCTTTCTTCATTCTATCATAATAATAATAATAATAATAAAAATAATAAAATAATAATAATAATTAACATAAGAGAAATGCAAAGACTATGGAAACAAAGGAAGGTCCTGACAGTACCATTAATATTTGTTAAAGGAATTACACCTAATACCTTTAAAAATCACCTCACACACTAAACATAGATTTAAACATATACTACTTTATACGCATGACGAGTATACTCGTCAATCACATTTAACTGGTTTAATAGGAAAAATTATTGGAAATTAGGTATATACCATTTCATTTTAATAATCCATCCATCCCTCGTGTTCGATTCTTTCGTTCGAATATTGAAATATTTTATTTAAAATAATAATAATAATATAAAAAAAAGAGACGATACATAAATTAAATGATATCGTTTTTTTTTTTTATTTATTGAAATACCTTTAAACGACTATTGGATTTGACTGGATATGAAAAATGACAGGAAGAAAAAAAAATATATATATATATCATTCGTTTTAATTGTGAGAAAATGTATTTTATATGAGTCACAGTTTCGTAAAAAAAAAAAAAGAAAGAAAAAAAAAGGAGATAAAAATTCGTTGATCCGAAAATTTTTGGAATTTCAATGGATGTGGTTTCAATTTCATGTGGTTTTTATTTCGTGTTCCAGGAAAGACACGAAATGCGTGAAATTTGTCGCGAGGATTTAGGAAATAAAAAAAAAAAAAAAGAAGCAGATAATAATGAAATCGCAATGGTTAGGTAGAAAGCATTTTGATGATGAGTCAACGTGTTAATATAATCTACAGTTTAGATTTTATCGTGCATCATCTTTCGTCGAATTAACATGTTCAGTAAGCGAGTAATAAAATTTGCTTTTTTTCTATTCCTGTTAAATATTTCATTATTTCATTTTAACGATTAATTAACACAATTAATGTAAAAATTAAAATAAATTGAATTCTTTTAACGTAACTAAGTACTGTGATTTAATTTTGTTTATTTGTTATTTGAAATATCTCTGAAAATTCTTCACTGTGTCTTACTGCTTGTCAACAAAACGTTTCTCTCCTGGGAAGCACATGTTCGAAAATAGGAAAGTTAGTCACCTGTCGGGTAACAAGAATCTGCTAGCGAACTGATCGAACAACCTGTGGTTTTCTAGTAGTATAGTGAACCAGTGGTGGTTGTTGGTTGGTTGGGTAACGCCTATCTCGAATCACCTTCGATATTATACGAATGCGTGGCATAACTTTGAAACATTGATCTTTGATGCGATAAAATGTAGCAAAAAGGGCGTAACGCATGTGTGTATGTATGTATGTATGTGTGTGTTTGTGTGTGCGGTTCATGGGTAGCCCAAGAAATTTTTTTATTTATGGTCTCTTTCTTCCTGCATCTAATCACGGCAGCGGTCGTCTTTTATATTAATAATAATAATAATTATTATTATTATTAATATTTTTATTTCATTTACTTAAACTTGTTAGAACACCGTTCAACGATATCAAATACGTTATCTGTTAAAAATCATAAAAGTGGGAGGAAGTGGGTGAGTTGACGTAATTTCTTTTTATCTAACCAACTTACTTATCTATCTATCTACTTTATCTAACTTTCTATCTAACAAATATAAGAATTCTGTAAACAATTTTCTAACTGCTACCGAGTTTCGTAGAAGAAGAAGAAGAAAAAAAAAACACAGACACTTACAAAGTTAAAACACATTAACATTTAATTTTCATGGAAGCAGCACACATGAGTCTACTTTTAATTAATTCGACTCCTCGATGAGTTGCTTACTCGTTGAGTATATACAGGTGTATATTATATATACCTACTCATCTTTCTCTTACTTTCAAAATACGTCAACGTTATAACAAACTCATTTCTTTTTTCCGTTTTTTTTTTATTTAACTCGATGAAATATTTTAAAGGAGGATTCTCGTTTCGTTTTCGTTCGTTTCAAGAAGGAAAGATAACAAGGGGGGTTGAAAGTAATAAAAGAAGGATAACTTTTCGAGTATAATATATAACGTGTTACCGAACAATTTTACAAATTTACTTATCCAATCCTCGTTCGTTCTTTTGGAAATGTAAACGCGGTAACGAATTACTATGACGTAATCATAGACGAGATATCGTTACGATACGTCGTTTCTAATCCACTAAACCGCAATACAACCATTGGACAACTTATTACACAGTTCTGTAATCTTTTCTAATCGAATATCAATACCCCCTCTCCCCATTTCCCCCTCCCCTCCCCCTCAGCTCATAAAACTCGTATACTAAAATTATCTGCATCAAATCATGTATGCAAATAATTTTTAACTAACTTACACATTTATATTGTTTATACTTCAAACAAATTTTTCCAAATTCCCGCCTTATAGTTAAAATGAAACGGACAACGTATTTATACAGTTTTGTAATATCTTTTCATCGAATATCAAATCCTTACCCCCCCCCCCCATTCCCCGACCTCACCCCAACTCACCTCATAAAACTTTTTTTTACATTAAATCAAATCATGTATGCAAATAATTTTTCATTTACATACATTTTTTGTTTGTTTCTACTTCAAACAGACTTTTCAACAAAAAAAAAAAAATTCCCGCTTTATAATTTTAAAAAAGGGAATTTCAAAAGAGTACATTAAAAAAGGAGGAAGAGGAGGATCAACGAGAGAGAGAGAGAGAGAGAGAGGCACTCGTAATCGAAGCGTGTATTTCCTTCGCAGGACGTCGTTGACGAGGCATGAACCTTTAACGAGAACCCCCTTGACTCCCCTCGACGACAAAAAAAACACACACACACACAACGCTAAAAAAGAGCTTTAGCAGTGTATCATCCATATCCATCCCCTTTTTCGTAAGAACGTTCTTACTTCGAAAAGTTAGGGTTTTTCGTCGAAATTCTCACTCCAAAGTAACCCGACAAAGACAGAAAGAAAAAAAAATAGAGCGAAAGAGAGAGAAAGAAATACCTTTTTGCGTTCTTCATGTATGTGTATGTGTGTACTGTATATATACAATAAAACATGCATTTACACGCATATGGGCATACCCATGGAACAAACGTGCATAGATTCAACGTTTATGGAAATGTGTGTAAGCCCAACCGGTGCAACCATACCTGCCACTACCACCATTACCATTACCACCATACTCTTTCTTATTCTCCCCACCCTCTATCACTCACCCCTTCTCTTTTTCTCTCTTTGATCTCGTTGTATATATCTTTGTCCCTTTCGTTCACACACGAGGAGGTCTCGTGCACACACGTGTATGACATAGCACGTGCGTGTGCGTGCGAACGACGAACGAACCAACGAACGAACGAACGAACGAACGAACAAGCACTTGGTCGTGTCGTATGGGGGAAGGGATAAAAGTGAGGCCTGTTGAGAAGAGAAGAAATAGCAGTGGTGGGGGTAAAAGTAGCATTGGAGTAGGGAGGAACGTGGTGGCTACGATTCCAACTCTGCCTTTCGTGTTGGTGAAGTGAGTGAGTGAAAAGCAGTCAGTCAGTCAGTCAGTCAGTCAAGCAAGCAACCAACCAACCAGGCGGACGCGCGCGCGCCCACGGTGTTGTCGTACTTGCTTTTATTTTCAATTATAAACGGAAAAATAATTTATATAGTTTTGCATATTAAAGAACATAAATAAACAAGTAGGAAAAGGCGGAAGGAAAAAGAAATGGATCGATTATCGATCGTAATTCAGTTTCTGTTTTTTGTTATTGTTCGTTTGTGATCTCATAAAAAAAAAAAAAAAATAAGGGATCAAATTTGTTTAATCAATTATTTAATAGTTTTTTTTTTACTATTGCAACCCTTTCACTGCCAATCGATACTGCCAAAGAACGAAGGATAGAGAGTGTATCCAATCTCGTGTTCAAAAGGGATCGAATTTATACATACGTACATACATATATATATAACATATATATGTATATATCTTTCTATTACTCTTTCTGTTGTTAAAAAAAAAAACCGTTCACGCGATTATCGATCGATATTCGGTGATTGAGGTTCAAGATTGGAAAGAGATATTAGATCGATAATAAATAAGAAGAAGAAGAAGAAGAAAAGTAGAATTAAAAAAATCCGTAGCAATATCAAAGTTTCGGGCTCGTGTGACACACCGATGGACGTATCACATCAACATAGTGACGTGCCGTTGCTCGTGAGCGTTGAATTACGCTTGACCAGTGAAAAGGGATCCGAAAAATGCCTAGCCAGACTACGACGATTCTACTCAAGTGCTCGATGGTCGACGTGCCGGCCCTTAATCACGTAAAATTAAAATCCCTTTATGGAGTGAGTATTCATCTAATTTTAACGTGTCTTATTATTTACTATTAATTTTTTTTTTTTCATTCATTTTACAACCTTTTTCAACCCTTCATTGCTGTCATTTTTTATTTTTTTTATTTATTTCATTTCTTAGTTTTTTCGTTCATTCACATTTTATCTTTTTTTTTATTTCGTTCATTTTTCTTTTTGACATGTATAATTAAAATTTATAGTATTTATATTTATATATAATATTTATGTAATATTATATAAATACTATATTATTTAATTATAATTAATATATATATAATAAATATTAATACTATATTATATAAATACTATTATAATATATATATATATATATATATATTTTGTAGTATTAATATATTATTTATATTTATAATATTTAATTTGTTTTTTTTTTTGACATTAATAAAAATTAACAAAAGTGTTTCGTAATTTTTCAAATATTTCATCCAATATTTAAAACATACATACGTAAATCTAATTTTAATCGATTTATAGTTATATACTATAATGTTACGTTAAGAAAACTTTGTTATTAGAATTTCGTCCTCATTTAATGGTATAATTTTATCCTTTCTCTTTCAATGTCACCGCAGCCAACATAAAGCAAAGAAAAATAAATGGGATCGTATCCTACGGAGTATCCCGTGTGTGTGTGTGTTCTTACATTAGTGTGTTTTACTTTAGTTATGTATTGTTTTACACATAAACATACATACATATATATCGTATCTGTTCCTCGTGTGTGAATATATGTGAATGTGAATATGTGTATGTGATTATTGGAAAAACATCAATCGATCTCTCTCATCCTTGAAATACTATTCGTCAGAATTATATCTTCTTTCTCTCTTTATTTCAATGTCGATACAGGATTTGAAAAAGGACTTGTTTGTTTATATGTATACATATACATATATATATATATACATTTACTAAAGAAAAGGGAGTTAAAGTGTGTATCAGGAAATAAACGAGTGTTCGATAAAGAAGTAAAGAAAGATAAAAATGCTGGACCCGAACATAACGGTACCCCATACAAAGACCATGTAAAAATTCTCTCGTCGAGTTTGTCATCAGTCAACCAACTATCCCCAACCCAATGGTTCAGTAAAAAGAAAAATGCTATATATATATATAAAATAGAACTTGTATATAAACCATCTTCTTCGTTTATATTTCTTATTTTCTTGTATCCTCTTTTCTTTCTTCTTTGGTTATTCCTTGTTGTTTATCTTTTTAACACCACGTTTTTTGAAAATCGAGAAAACACTGTGATATTACTTCATTCTAAAAGAACAAGAAAATATTCTTCTTCCGTGTTTAGGTGTTACAATGTTTTGTCAAGTTAATAAGATACTCTAGTTTTTTTGTCAACCCTTCCCCCTTCTACCCCAGTTTCTTCTCTTACGTTAGGTATCGTTTAGTAACTCGTTAATGCATGGAGTTTGACGTTGCGTAAGTCAGTGGCTAAAACTTTCTCACGGATAGAGTCTCTTACGAGTTTTTCTTTTACTTTTGATATACCAGTTATGTTAGTTGGATTTACTTCTATACTTGTGAAGTCACGAACGTGTTCTTGGGATCTTATAAAGTTGTGTGTTAGATATGAGAAACATGACGAAGATGTGATGTGTTGTAAAGTGTAGTATAATCTCAGGTAAAACCCCGAGAACACCTTGCTTTTCTAGAGTGCAATTATTTTAATAAATCGTTGACTCATCTTAGTCATCATCATTATCATCATCATCATCATCATCATCATCATCATCATCACAGTCATCATCATCAACATCATCGTTGTCGTCATTAAAAGAGTTAAGTAGAGCACAAGCAAACGTGTAAGAAAGAAACGTGAAACGTGTTAAAAGAAAAAAAAAAAGGGCTAGAAAGGGATGAAGAGGGGGTGGGTGGGTAGGTTAGGGGGGACAGGGAAAGTACTACAGATGAAAAGTTACACATAGAATTTTTTTTACCTACACTTATCTTTTATCTTTTTCTATGAGCATGCTAAACAGATATGACAGTACCTTTACTCGACAATGCGCACAAACGTATTGCACACGTGCGCACGCGTGTCAGCAAGTCTCTGGGAAAAAAATGTTATATGTTATGTATGTATATATCATTGGGGACCAATCGTATACGGTTACTACTTGGTATCGATGAAGGTGAACAATAGACTTCTCGTAGTAGTGGTGTTTAAGAAACGTATGAAGCTTTATCCTAGAAAAGTGACGAGCTCATTGTTCCGTTCGTAGAAGGTAATGGGATATATATATATATTTATGCATTAGAATCGTTGGAAATAAAAAAAACAATATGTTAAGAAAAATAATCATATATATATATATATATATATATATATATATATATATATATATATATATATATATATTTATTATAAAATTTATTTTATTAAAATTTTTATATAATTTTATATACTTCTTATGTATAATAAAATTATATTTATTTTATAGATATTATTATATTTATTATATTATTATATAATTAGTATAATTATTGGTATAATTATTATATGGTATTATTATATATTATACATCATATTATATTATGGTAATATATTATATTAGTTAGACCGAAAAGTAATATCCCTTTTTAAACTTTAAATTCACAAACAAATTGTTGGAACTTTATAAATAAAAAAAATCGACAAAATCATTTTAGAAACATTTTTATCTCATTCTAATCAAAATTTGAATATAAAACTGACTGATTCTGAAGGACGAATAAGAAGACTTTTATTTCCAACTAGTTTCAAATCTCCGACTGGTTGTAAAGTTACATTCGTGTATTCGACTTTTAACGATAATATAACGTGTGTTATATGTTTCCTCTTCCGTTTCTTTTTTTTCAAGGCCACGATGATGTTTCGTTATATCTTACGGGATAAAACACACACACACATATATATATATATACATATGCACGTTACTTCTACTTCTTCTTCTTCTTTTTATTTTTCTTTTTATCCTATCCTAATAGCACTGTAATTTACCTTACCAGTATTCTCGTTGAGTTACGCACTGGTGCGAAATAGTACAAGCCATGCGAAGGTTACGTAGGTAGATTACTACGATCGCAATTTAATGACGCTTTTAAATAACGATTTAAAACGATCTTTTGTAAGATAAGACGAAGAAGAAGAAGAAGAAGAAAACGATGATATTAAATATCACGAAAAAAAAGATCCACAAAACTATTCGAGATAAATTCTGCAAAAAAAAAAATAAAAAGAAAAAAACAGTAATATCGTATAATATAAAGTCGTGTCTTCAAAAAAAAAAAAAAAAAAAAAAAAAAAATGTTATCTTAAGATTTAAATGTCCAGAACCATGCCGTTGGCTGCCCACGCCAGACACATCATCCACGTTGCTTGGTTTTTGCACGATATGATATGATGATAACTATGCCGATCAGCTGTTCAAAGATTTTCCACATTTACGCTAGCTGGCTGTTTAAAACACGTCGGCTTTTCCTTAAACGATAATTCCTTCTCTTTCCCTCTTATTGCATCTTATTATTATTATTTTTCATCTTTTTTTTTTATTTTTCTTCTTTTTCTTTTTACGGTTATGGTCGTAAAGATATAGCAAAGTGGAGGAGAGTAACCTATCATCATTAGCTTACAGTTAACATCATTATATTTACTTTCCTTCTCTTTTTAAACCCATACAGTGCATATATATATATATATATATATCAAATTATAATATTATAATATTAATATATAATAATATACATATTAATATAAACATTAATTTAATATATTATATATATATTACCATTAAAATATATGGAAAGTGGTTACATCCCATAGAAAGGAAAAAATAAAAAATAATTTTCGAATATATATCTCAATGATATTTTATTATCACTAAACGTTATCTAATAATAACATTAATCATAACCAACAGCAACGAGATATCACCTAATCGAATCTAATCACGATCAAATAAGAAGTAGACAAAATATCTTATCATTTTTATAGTTGTTTCGTTATCATCATTATCGTAATCATTCGAAAAACCCATATTTTTTAACAAACTAATACCAGTAATAGTAAACCCTAGAAAACGACGACACTTTTCGATTCTCGAACAGTAGGAAAGAGAGAAATTCGTCGTTGTGCATCGTTCTCTTCTCGTTCGTATTCTAAAAATAAAAAAGGGGTGCAGTAACCCGTGGATTTCACAGTTGGGAAGTTAGAAAAGGGTGGGGGAGGTAAAGAGAGAGAAAGGAGAGAGAGAAAGAGAGAGAACTCTGAAAAAAGAAGAAAGACAACGAGAGAAAGGAGACAAGAAGAAAGAAGTAGAGGAGGGTCCTCGAAGAAGTGCCGACGAAAAAATTCGACGGCTCTAGGAGAGTGAAATACACACGCATAAGAGAACACATGTACACACTCACACGTGAAATGTGAATTTGAGTGTGAGCAGCAAAATGTCGTTTTCTTTCTATCCTTTTCACTCTTATATTCTCCCCTTTTTCTTTTTTTTTTCTTTTTTTTTTTTTTAATCCTCTTCTTCTGTCTCTCTTTTTCTACTTTTCTTTCTCTTACGGATGCAACCACGTATAATTTCTCTCTCTTTTCTCTTTCTCTTTCTCTCTCTTTTTCGTTAACTTTACGTTTACATGTTGCGTGTATGGGTTTTTAGCGAGAAAAGCGCGTGTGCATCACCATCACCAGGGTGTCCCCCTTTTTTATTTTTTTGTTGTTGTTTTGTTTGTTTTCAAGATTCAACGCGTCGTTTCGAGTGAGATTAAATGGATCGACGTTGGAAAGTGTGTCTGTCTGTCTGCCTGTCTTTCTGTCTGTCTGTCTGTCTATCTGTCTGTCTGCAGTTGCTGTTGCAGTTGCTGTGCATCTCGTTTTTTTTTTTTCTTCTTCTTCTTCTGAGATGTCTCTCTGTGCGTAGATACGTACGAGTTCTTTTCTACGATATATCACGAAGAAGGAAGTCTTTGTAGGTTTTATTCGAGTGATCTCTTTTCTCTCTCACTCACTCTTAGACTATCTATCTATCTTTCTCGTTTATCTTGGCCCTCTTTCCCTCTTTCGGTGGAATCGATAAAATACTTTTCGGAGAAGTTAAACTTCGGTCGGTTACTCGATATTTCTTCTTTTTTTTTTTTTTTTTACATCTTTTACATACTTTTTTTTTCTTCCTCTTCTTCTTATTCTCATTCTCGTTCGTTCTTTTAGATAAAACGTGTTCTACTTTATTATTTTTTATTTTTTATTTTTCTTATCTTTTTTTTTATCCTTAAATTGTATTTTATATTATTTCTGTAGTATCTTACTTTTATAATACAGAAATATATAAATATATTATTTATTTAATATATTATTATTAATTAATAAAGTTTATAATTAAATAATATATATTATATTATTTATATAATATAAATTAATATTATAAATAAATATTATATTTATTAATATATTATATATTATTTAATTATAAATATAATAATTTTTTTTTATTATTTATTATATATTTATTATTTATTATTTAATTATATATATATATATATATATATATATATATATATATATATATATAGTATAATATAATATAATATATAATTAAATTATATACAATGTATTATTTAATACAATATAAAGGATTAAATAATATATAATTTAATATAATATATATTATTTAATTATATATATATATATATTTATATATATAATTATTTAATATATAATATACTATTTAATTATAAATTTACTATCAGTGAACAAAATGATTTTTTATTATATTTCATTCTTTCCATAAACAAATTTCGAAAACACGTATGATATATAATATACACATGGTTATATACATAATATTACGAGTGTGTACTATCATCCATCCAAATCTCTCCATGTATTAACCCTCAGGTAATAGAAAAGGTTCAACGAAAGAGGGAACAGCAACAAACAGGAGGTAAAAGAAAAAGGGAAGGGAAAGGAAGAGCGGGGGGGGGGGGTAGGCAACAAAATTCGATCCCATTTCTTTTTGAAAACCAAGGGGAACGCGTAGAAGATGAAAGAGAAGAAAGAAAGAAAAAGAGAAAGAGAAAATAAAGAAGAAAGGAGACCGATCAAGTAGAAGATGAGAGGTTGGGGTTGAGTAGAGTGGGGGAAGGTGGGCCGATGGCCCCGCGTATTCGTTTTCATCTTTTTCGTTGCTACGAAGGGATATGGAGTAAAGGAACGATGAAAAGGGAAAGAGAGAGGAGAGCATGGCTATACCATTACCAACACCAACACCATCACCACCACCATAACACTGTTTCTCTCTTATAATACCGTTGGCTCGCCGAATATCCCCAACCTCGAAGATTGGCCTCGGGGATAGAAATTACGGCAAGTTGGAGGTTGCTATCGAGCTGGTGGTATCGCTTTAATTCGATAACCTGTTTTCTTTTTATACATCGATTCTTAACCCCCCACTCTCTTCTTGAAAAAGAAGAAGAAGAAGAAGAGTAGCAACAACAGCAATAGCAACATGGCAAAAGCATATCGTATCCTTGTTGATGTTTTAATTTTTTGTAACAGAGTAGTAGTCAGAGTCCCTTGTTTTGTACTTTACTCAAGTCCATATATGTATGTAATTGGTACGTGTATTGAGTGTCTGAATATATATATAGCATGTGAATATATATAGTATATATAGTGCTATAATATATAATATTACTGTAAATATATATATAGTGCTATAATATATAATAGTGCTGTGAATATATAAATATATAATATATATAATGCTGTAATATTTAATTTTATAGTGGTATTATATTTAATTTAATAGTACTATAATATATAATAGTATTATAATATATTTAGTGCTACAATATATAATAGTATTATAATATGTATAGTGCTATAATATATAATAGTGCTATAATATATAATAGTTCTATAATATTTTATTTAACAGTGCTATAATATATATATAGTACTATATAATATATAATAGTGTTATAATATATATAGTGCTATAACATATAATAGTGCTATAATATATAACAGTGCTATAATATATAATAGTATCATAATATTTTATTTAATAGTGCTATAATATATATAGTACTATATAATATATAATAGTGTTATAATATATATATAGTGCTATAACATATAAAAGTGCTATAATGTATAACAGTGCTGTAAATATATATAAGTTCGTAATAGGTACTTGTATTGAGTGCGTGAATATATGTAACATGTATATATGTATATGTGTATGTAAGTATGCAATATATATGTAGTTGTTAGTAGTTGGTTGTCGGTACCAGTAAGTGACCAGGTCGGTGGGCCCGTGGCCGTGAAAGTTCTGTTTCACTTATATGTTCACGGGCCAACAGATCCACGTCTTGTCTTGTCTCTCGTCTTGAGACAAGTTTCGATATGTGATCGTTTCTCGATTTACCGATTTATTATTGCTAACATTTAGAACTAACGAAGTTGTTGTTGGTTGTTAGTTGTTAGTTGTATTAGAGAAACATGGGGGTGGGGAAGAGAGAGAAATCCGTTCAATATACGTTGTCCTGTCATCATCAGTGTCTCTTCTCTCATCTCCATGGAAAGGGAGAAATTTTCGAAAGCGATGACGAGTATCTTTTTTTTTATTTTCCCCTCGAGAGAAAAGAACACAACGTGGTTTTGTGATTGTACGAGAAAGTTTATTCATCTACAACCCTTTTCTTCATTATTATTTAAGTATTGCATTAATTGTTTTTTTTTTTTTTTTTTTTTATAGCTTGAGAGTAATTTTTGAATAAAACAGGTATTGTTAGTATTTTTATAAATCAATTATTTTAAATATTTATATTTGTATGTTGTTTTATAAAAGTTTATCCATCCACACCCACCCACCCTTTTCGTTATTATTATTTACATATTTACATACTATATTAATTTACGTTATTTTTTTTTTTAGTTTGATCATAATTTTGGTGCAATGATAATTGTTATCAGTATTTATATAAGTCAATTATATTCGTATGTTGTTTTATGAAAGTTTATCCATCCATCCACCCACCCATTCGTATTGTATTAATTTATCTTATTTGTTTTATTTTTTTCTAGTTTGAGAGTAATTTTGGTAAAACGATAATTATCAGTATTTTTATAAATCAATTATTTGAAATATTTACAACATTAATACGTTGTTTAATCATTTGTTATTAATATACATGATAGTATATAGATATATATATATATATATATATATCATATCTTTTGATTATTTGGAATAATATCTGACCTCGGTTTAAAGTAAACGTTTCGAAGGATCTTTGAAATAAAGGGGTGCGGTTTTAAAAGTGTGTCGTAGAAGGGTCAAGGTCTTTATATCTCTATCGATCAAAAGTAAGTAAATATCGAAAGACGGAAATAAGTTACAAATAGGTAGATTGTATTACCTATCCTTTCAATTGAACTAGTATTCTTTTTCTATTATATTATATTAAATATAAAAACGCAAAAGAGACTCTTTTTAAAAAGAAAAAGAAAAACAATAAGATATTGTCTATTTTATTTGCTTTCTTTTTGTTTCATTTCATTTCCCAAAATAAAAATTAAATTAATAATAATATGTATAGGATTGAATTATTATTTTTTCGATAATATTAATCAAAAATTAGGAACCACAGATTATATATTAGGTCATTAAATATGAATGTCTGATTTTGAGGTGAAAATAATCCGAGTAATCAGACATTTCATAGTTAATAACCTAATATATATATACAGTAATACAATCAAATAAAACAAAATTATATCTTATTTATTATAATAATAAATTAAAAATAAATAAATGTAATTTATATATACTTGTAATATATATTAAAGAAATAATTAAGAATGATGTAAAATAGACGTACTACATACACACATATCATACAGTCATATGAAAAAAAATGATGATAAACTACAAACGAGATAAGATACGGATTTATTTCCATTTTACTTTCTTGTTTTTTTTTTTTAAACGTGTTCATCATTATCTTCTTCTTTTTCTTCTTCTTCTTCTTCTTCTTCTTCTTCTTCTTTTTTCTCTTCCCTTCCCCTCATTCATATGAGATAAAAATATCGAAACGTGGACATGAAAAAACTTTATTGTACAATATGGACAATTCATTTCTAAACTTTCACGTTGAAAATAAATAAAAAAAGAAAAAATTCAAAATTAAACATCGTAAAATGTCTTCCAATTAAGTGATAAGTATTTAATTAATTCCATGCAAATTGACATATCCTCAATAATATTGTCCAATGTAATTTTGACAACGGAACATACACATATAATATGTTTATTCGCTTTCTAGAAAGTGACTGACACATACACGCACAAATATACATATGATATATTCGAAATGGTCGGTACGAAAATGTTAGACAAGCAAAAAGCGTATAGAGAAGACACACGATTGGTGGATCAGCATATATTCGATCAATAATCGAAATAAGGTCAAGTCTCTTTCACTTTTAACATGATATAAAATACATATATATATATATACAATTTTTTTTATATTTTTTACAATTTCTTTTGCATTTACAATTCTTCTTGCATTAAAAAAAAAAAAATATAATTTAAAAAAAGATCAGATTAATCACATTTTATTAAAAAAAAAAAAAAATAATTAAATAAAAATCAGATTTATCACATCCCATTAAAAAAATAATTAAAAATAGAAATAATCACATTTTATTAAAAAATAAATAAAAAGAAAAATCGAATTAATAACATTTTATTAAAAAATAACAAAAAAAAAATAAAACTAAAATTAATCACATCTTATTTAAAAAAAAAAATATATATATATATATAATAGAACTCTCATTTTATTAAAAAAAAAAAATAATAATAATAAAATTATTCGCATTCTATTAAAAAATAAAAAAAAAAAAATAAAAAACATACAAACACTCTCAAATACATTTTAACAAAAATACAAAATTTTGTCTAACCTTTTTTTCTAATGGTAAAAATGAAAATTTGCTCAACAAAAAAGTCTTTCTCTGCTTACTCGAAAAAAAAAAAAAGAAAAAAAAAAACAAGGAAAAAAAAGGAAAGGATTTATTTACTCGTCATAGTTAGTCATTCAAAAGTCACTGAAATCAACACATTTCTAATTTCAGTAATATACGTGTAAGTATACTCGTAAACTCGAGTTCGTGTACGAGCTTAGAAGAAATCTTTCTCTCTCTCTCTCTCTCTCTCTCTCTCTCTCTCTCTCTCTCTCTCTCTTTAAGTATTTCTCATTTATTTTCTTTCTTGTTTTTTCCCTTTCTTCCTTCCTTCTTTTCTTTTTAAAGATAGACGCGCTTGAACACGATCAAACACCCTTTTACACTATTCCCTTTTCCTTCATATCGTTCATATACATATATATATGTACACATGAACGTACACGCAGAGATATTCACCCTATCATCCCCTTACCTCTATGCACGTTTTTCATATTACCTCTCAAAGAGGATCCTTGCAACCCTTGTTCAACAACCCCGCCACTACTATGATTCTCGTTTTCTCGTTTTCTCTTTTTTTTATTCATACTTCTCGTTGTCATCTCCTGTCACCAATGCCGACATCGTCGTCTCCCATTGTTGACCGATTCACGAAGAGAAAGACAAAAAAACTAGAAAAGAAAGAATGAAAGAGACAGAGAGAAGAGACAGAGAGAAGAGACAGAGAGAAGAAAGAGAGAGAGAAGAGACAGAGAGAAAAAGAGAGAGAGAGAGAGAGAGAGAAAAGGACGAGTTTTCTAAGAGTTGAATAAAGTAGGAGCATCATTATCAGAGTTAAGTATACTTATGTTAGTCATTGGAGTTATTACCTCAGGAGGAAGTTATGGGAAAATATATACTGATATATATGTATACATATGTCTTTATATATATATATATATATATATATATATATATAAAGTGACAAGAACTTGAAATATCTCGATACCAAGAGACGAGTTTTCTTTATCGTACTTTTTTATTTTTTTATTTATTTTTAAAAGTAAGTTTATTTCTCTCTGTTAGCCTCATATTTTTTTAGATTTGTAAGTTGAAAATTTTTTATTTGATTGTACTGTGATATGTATAATAATATATTTATATTAAAAAAAAAAAAAATAATAAAACACCAACGATTGTTATAACAAAAAGAAAAATTCTAGATAATCTTACCTCGTAGAAATAATTATTTGAAACTATGATCTATATTATACAATTATTATAAAACAAAATTCAAAATTAAAAAAAAAAAAAACAAACAAACAATGCAAACTCTCTTACATTCTTTTAATCATCTTTCCAATGATCAAGAAAATTATTTCTTTTTTTTAAAAATACTTGTACGTTTTTCAGCTGCTTTAGAGAATAATAGCCAATAATATATTCTTTTATATTCTTTTCTTTTCTTTTCTATTCTATTCTTCTCTATATTTTTATCTTCTTTTGATCGATTGATCAACAAACTAATTGGTTATTCGTGAAAACGTCGAGACGAGATTAGAGAAAATCATTGTACATAAGTAGTTAACTAAGCTGACACGTTTTGCTAAGGTCCCATGGTAAAAGGTAGCTGGTTGGTGATAGTTATGATAGTGGTAGTGATGGTTATAGTGATCGTGGTGGTTCATTGGTTCTTTACAACCGGCTGCTGCTGCTGCTGCTATTACTCGTTCGAGGATGTACCTGGCTGCGCAACAGAAACTTTTACCAACTTTCAGGGAAACGCGTAATTGCTTAGCGAGAGAGCGAGTGCAAATCGATTTCAACTTGTCTTTTTTTCTTTCTTTTTAATCTTTTTTTTTCTCTATTCATCTTTCATTTTAATACAATACATCCGGTTGTAGAACTGTCGTTTGTAAATTGTAGAGAAGAAAAAAAAAGTGATCATTAGTTTCAGTATTATTATTAATTTGTTAAGAAACATTAAACATGATTTTAATGTATTAAAAATTACCCCTTAACTGTGATAATGAGTATAATAATAATTATGATAATAATGATGATGATGATGATGATGACTGATAAAAACAGAAAGGATATTTTTCTTTCCTTTTTTATAATTTTTTTTTTTGCAATAAGTAAATTATTAAACGAATACTTTAGAAAAGTTGAGTCAAGTATCACGTTAAGTATTAGTAACATTAATTAATAACTTGCCTTGCGATAAACAGTGGTTAAGTCAACACAACACACTTTTCTTGTGAACGATGATGATGCGTTCTCGCTTGTAAGACAATTGACAAGTGGCCTAGATTCGAAAAATGACGATACTCTATGACGCCTATTCTTTTATTACTCCTTTCAAGACGATTCTTTATTAATTAATCGAGACGTTATATTCCTTAATAAGTTATCCATTTTTTTCTGTTTTTTTTTTTTTACGATAAATAATTCACACGAGTATAAAAATTAATTTGGTATCAAATTAACGAATTCGTTGTATCAAAATCATCATAAATTTGTTTGGTCAAGTAATTTATGTGTTGGTTGTAAAATATATGAAAGTCATCAAAAATAATTGAATGATATTTCAAGTGAATTACAGACGAATGATTGTTTTAGAAATGAATAGTAAAAAGTGAATATTAAAAAAGGAATAATTAAAAATGAATAATAAAATTTATTTAAAAAACACCGAATTTTAATTGCTATGCCTAATATACAGATTTTGATTTTTTATTATATATTTATAATATTATAAATTGTATATGTGTCGTACTATTTATGTAATACGATATTGAAACAAGTAAGTGTATATGTTTGTCTGTGTGTGTGTGTATGTGTGTGTGAGTTGCAGAGATATAAATTTGAATTGATTGCTTTAATGAAGTTGTGCCAGAACAATTATATAAACTCGAGGTAACAGAAGTTACTAATGTTGAAACGAATATTATTCTAATTCATTGATAATTTATCTATCTTTGTAACTTAAAATAATCCCACTCAGTCATCTAAATATATTTAATTAATTCGTCAATGTGTGATAAAACTATATCGAATAGCTTTTCATAATTTTGAATAATGTCGAATTATATTTGAATATTTTGTAATATTTTTTATCTAATTAATTCGACAAAATTATATGAAATAATTTTGAATAATTTTGAATAATATTAGAATATATTTGAAAATAATTATTTGACTAATTAATTTGACAAAACTATAGCAAATAATTTTTCATAATTTTGAATAATATCGAATTATATCTGAATATATTTTTTATCTAAATAATTCGACTAAACTATATCAACTAATTTTTCATAATTTTGAATAATATCGAAATATATTTGAAAATAATTTTTGTCTAATTTATTTATCAATGACAAAACTATATCAAATAATTTTGAATAATTTTGAATAATATTAGAATATATTTGAAAATAATTTTTTGACTAATTAATTTGACAAAACTATATCAAATAATTTTTCATAATTTTGAATAATATCGAACTAATATTTGAATATTTTCAAATATTTGAAAACATTCTTTTTTCCTTTCGTATAATTCTAAAAATAATTTTGAAAACTTCGTTATAAGATATTGAGTCATAAGTTATATATAAATAGATATATATATATATATATATATATATATATATATATATATAATATACTTATATATCTCGGAAGTGAAAAACGATCTTAGAATTATCTACTTATCCGTGAGACACTTGTCATCGGAGAGTTCTACGACCGACATTAATTCCCGTTCTAATCTGTCACCTCTTTCCACGTTTTGTAATCCCTTATTATTACCTTCCTTTTTTAATAGAATCGCTTAAAGTCAAGATTACAGTTGTCATTTTTTATTTGATCTTCATTCTCAAAAAAAAAAAAATGCGACGATGACTACACATTCCATGTTTAAAATACTTTCGACCAATCTGTTACCAATTTTTTTTATTCTTAATATTAGGGTGACAGAAAAGTAATCAAAATCATTTTTACTAATTACAAAACATTTATTTATTAAACAAACTTCATATACTAATCAACAACAAATTTGTTCATCATTTTCTAACACTTTTTGTCTTACGTAAAAGAAATTGTTTAAAGTTCCCTTTAAAGTTCTTCGATGTTTCATTGACCACAAACTAAATGTGAGTATACTCATCGATAAAATTTTGATGACTTTTTTCAGTACCCTTAATATATAATATCTTACTTTAAACCTTCATATAAAATGTCACATAAAAACATCATAGTAAATAATCTTCGATCATTATCAAAATACTTTTAAACACAATCGTATCTTATGGTAGAAAAATCAATCGAATAAGATCCTTCCAAAGACCATTTAAATGTCTCGACGAGTTGTCTGGATGAAGGGAGGGGGAAAGGAAATGAATAAAAATAAAAAAAACAAAAAAAAAGCATTTAAATACCCTTTCCGCTCTCGTGGGAGACTACAACCTTGTTCTCGAGCAACAAAATAAAAATAAAAAAATATCAAAAAAAAGAAGAACCAATAAAAAGTAACTAAGGACGAATGAAGGTGCCGAGTGAGAAGGGCAAAGAAATAGCCCAACAGCAGCAGCAGCAGCAGCTGCTGTCCTCCTAAACCTTATTCTTTGTGTGCTCCTTCCTACAGGTTGGCAGGTGTCAGAGTGAGATACATCTGCTAAGTTGCACGCATATCCTGCGACCCGTGTTTTTCGAAGACGTGAAGAGGAGAGAACCAAAAACAGGGCTCCTCCCTCTCCTCACAACTTCTCTACGTTATAAACTTTGATGTTGGTAGTAGTATCATGATACTCTCACACTATTTAAAACGTGATTTTACACATACAACCCCGATTGCAAAAGCAAAATCCGATCACCTGCTATCAAAATTTAATGCACATATCGGCCAGGTGTGTTCCGATACATATAAGGTATATAAGAAATATACCTATATTATATATATATATAATCTGTATAAGGAGATAAAAATAATAATCAAATCAAAATAATACAAAAAAATAAAAAAGAAGGAAATATTATGTTTTTTAATTATTATATAAATTAATAAATATAATAAATATAATTAATATAATAAATATAATATAGTATAATAATATAATATTATATTTATTATATATTATATTATAATTAAATAAAAATAACCAAAAAAAAACAAAAAAAAGAAGAAAACGAAATTGTTAATTGATTATTATTATTATTGTTATTATTATTAATTGGTATTAGGAACTCGAAAATCCATTGCCTAAATTTGGAATAAGAAAAAAAAAAAGATAGAAATGTTAAATCATCAGAAGAAAATTAAGAGTTCTCTCTGGTTCCCTTTTTTAGAACGAAATAATAATGATAGGTTTTTGAAATTCGATGGGGTTGTGTTGTAATAGTGGTTGTGGGTGTTTCATTTTTCTCTTATATTATTTTCTATCTTTCTTTCTCTCCTCATCGATTTGTAGACCACTTCTTCTTTTTCTACTTCCTGCTGTTATTATTATTATTATTATTATTATATTTTAGTTCTTTATCCTACTGGACCCTTGGTTCTCATTTCTTTGTTCAGCAACAACATCTGTTCAAATCTCTCTTCAGATTTCTCCTTCACCAAACCACCACCACCACCACCACCATCACCCTCACAACCACCCTCACAACCCTCATGTATTAGAGTTTCTCTTGAATTTTCCATGCCGAAAAATGTTGAAAGTTTTCATATATCTTCTTCTTTCCTTACATGGGGAAATAGAGGGGTGGGTGGGTTTTTTTTACCTTACTCTAGTTTCAGCTTTATCTACAAAAGAAATTTATACCGAAACCACGTGTTCCAGTTTTAAAAGAAGGTTGAGGGAGGATGATGCACTCGGGGTTGTTCAAGGATTCGTAAAGATTTCTTTTTCTTTTTCTTTTTCTTTTCCTTTCTTTCTTTCTTTCTTTCTTTTTTCTTTTATGAAACTCGATACGATTTTTTTTTACAGAAACCCATTCATATTTTTTTTTTCGTGAAAACACGTTGTTTCAACAACAATTTGGAAAAATATTTAACGTTTTTCATATTACGTTTAACAATATTTTTTTTTATTTATTTATTTACTTTATATTAACCTGTTAATCGGGTGGGACGTATAAATACGTCAAACGTATTGCTTTAAAACTAAAGACACAAACTTTTGTATTTTATATATAAATCAAAGTCTTTTCATTTATTTTAACCATAAATAATAATAAACAATAAATATATAAAAAATAATAAATAAATAATAAAAAAAAGCTGCCAAATTAAAAAGGTTAACAGGTTTAATCGTATAAAATAAAAAATAATAATAAAACAATAAAAAAAAAAAAAAAATAAAAGTATTATTTCAACAAATAAAAATTAGTTCACATTTTGTTCCAACCATAAGAGAATTAAAAGAAAACCAAAAAGTTTTCGTTTTTAACCCATCAATATTAGCACACTCAATGTCCCATTTTTGGGATACACATTTTCTAACAAATTTTTTATTTAATTAATAATTGCAACTTCAAATTGAGAAATACAATCGTTGAAATAATGAAATCGTACCATTGTAAATCAAATGAAGAATAATTATGGTAAAATAAAAAGTTCCAGAGAGTTAATTATCATGAGAATCAATTATACAGTTAATTTAATTTCAATTTTGTTTGTTTTTTCTTTTTGTGTATTTTTGTATTCTGCCAAATAATGGGTTCAAGTTATTGCATTCGTGATCAGCTAGCACCATAGCAGAAGCAAACATTTAACTTACATTTTCTTCTTGCAAAAGTTAACGGGAACAACCTTGCAGTTTACACAAACGTGCTACTAGGCACCGAATCACGTGTTTAGGTTTGACCTAAAAAATGGTATACAACGTGACTACATATGCGCACATATTTCATTATTTCCTCAATAATTAAGACACACACACACACACACATACTGTTGTTTGCTAAAACTCGAAGAAAAAGGATAAAAGAAAGAATAAAAAATAAAAAAAATGAGAGAAAATTGGATAAGGAGTTAAGTGTATAATTTTTGTTAATTAAAAAAAAAAAAAAAAGTAATCGTGAGTCAGTTCTTAGGACAATGGGGGTCTCGTGAAAGTGATCTACAAGGTTTTGTAGGTGCATGGAACATCGATTGGTTGATGATCATTAAAAGGTAGCCCCCATGGGCTTTCCTTTATTCTTTCACGACCAACCATTGTCTTCGTTGATTGTCCTCCTATAACGGGTGTTTCTTTTTTTTTTCAAACGATACTTTATTCGAAACACTTCGATATCTCGTTGTTGATACTTGCCACGTTATTTTATCGATTACTATCACATTTTACACATCGATATTTTATTATTATGGTGAACCCATGAAGTAATGTTAGGAAAACGGTGTTGTTTGTGAAATACACTTTCAATGTAACACATTTGATTTAAGTGAAAAACGTACGTTGACCTAACATTTAACGGGACGACAAACGAACGGCTTTAACGATTTGACATTGACAATGGATCAGTTAGTAGAATGACCCTGTGTCAGGACATTGCCCCATGTTTCCGGACACACCTGTGTATATATTTGTATATGTGTGTCTTTCTTCCAAATTAAACTACGCACGTGGACGATGAGTTTGCAAAGATCTTTTATACAGATTTGTTTATTTTTTTTTTTTTTTTTTTTATGCGCACAATTTTTTTATATTCATATGTATATGTTATCTTCATTCATTTATTATTTTCTAAAAATACTGTAGATTTATTCATCTTCATCGTTGGTACAGCAATACAGCATCATCTTTTTCTCCTTTTTATTTTTATCATAAAATCTCCCATATGTTTTTGAATAAACCATCGTTCATTTCACGATTTAAACAAGACGATCATTAATTAGTTGAATTTTATTAAAAAAAAAATATGAAAAGTAAGGTTAGGTATATCATATGTAAATCTGAAAAATACGTGAAGTAATTGAATTGTTATACAATGCCATCTATTGAAAACTTACAGTACCTAAAGACCAAGATAACCTCAAAATATAATAAATCTTTAAATTAACGATAAAAATAAGAAATCATAATAATAAAAACCATCATATATTCTAAATTGAAACAAAACACGTAAAATTAACATAATTTTATTGAAATCGGTTCAGTAATTTCAAAGTTCCTTGCAAACCAACAAAGTGACACTGAATTTTTACATATTAAAAAGATATAAATACAGAATAAGAAATAATAATGAAAATGATATTTTTCTAAATTAATCATTACTTTAATTGTGATAATTTATTGATAACAAAATATTTTCATAAATTGCAGAGTCCCGGAACGCTGCACAAAGATGTCGGCGGTGCTGGTACCAAGGTTAGTGGAAAGACAGTCGGAGGTGTCGGCACTGCAACCCTCACCACCCTATCATCCATTAATAATACATCAAATGCCACTCGAAACAAGAACAATCCAGTACCACACGAGGTAAGAATAAACTATATATATATATATATATACTAGAGTATATTTTGTAAGAAAAACCCTAAAGGCGAATTGTATTCAAAAAAAACCCAACTCAGATACCGCAATACATCATTTCTCGGACAAGAAAGTTGCCTGCTTGTCTGCTCGTTTGCCTGTTGGCTAGTGTTTGGCCACGTATTCTTTCTGATAAGAGACTTATGATAATTAACCGGTTCTTTCTTCGTGTTAATTTATCACCGACACAATACTTATATATTCGGTTAGCATGATGTATCTCAGAACGAGGTCGGATTATATGTTCCTTTCTTTCTTCTTTGTTTTAGTTTTTTTTTTTTTAAATTATTTATCTGAACTATTCCATCGAATGTTGATGATAATATATATATATAGGAGTGTTAATTAATTCAGAATTTTTTTGGAGTAATATATTTTGGTTCACTCCGGTTATTTATTAAAAATTGATAAAAAGTTCGTAAAGAGTTCATTTAAACATAAATTTTTCAAATTTATATTATAAAATATGTTTTTAATATGTTTATATATATATATATATATATATATATTAAAATATAAATAAAAATATATATTTTATATATTTGTAAAATATTAAAATTATATATTTTTTTTAAACTTATATTATATAAAATATATAAACTATAATATAATTTAATATATTTTATTATATTTTTAAAATATAAATAAAAATATATATATTTTATTATATTTATATAAAATATATATTTTTTAAATTAATATTTAACTTGCATATATAAAGTTATTTAATTAATTTCAAAAAAATTTACTATAATATAATATATATATATATATATATTATATTTAAAATATAATTTATTAATTATTGTTAATATTAAATAAAATCATTCCAATAGATAAAAAAAAAAAGATTGACATGATATAATATTATAATTTATATATTATTTAAAATGATATATTATTTAAAAAATCACGTTCTTTCTTATTTTAATTTTTTATTTTAATTTATTTTTTTGGAATCACCGCACAATGCACATTAGTTTCGTACCACGCGATGATTCATCGATGGGAAAGGAAGAAGGAAAGAGATAAAAGCAAAAAAAAAAAAAAAATACACAAAGTGTCCCAAAAGAGAAAAACAAAAAACCTTCCAAAAAAAAAAGTAAAAAACAAAAAAACAACCAATTTCGTCCTTCGAACTCGTCCAGCCATAAATATTCGCGATATACATATACATATACATATATATATATATATATATTACCAACGTATAATAATATTTCTTTTTTTCCTGACAAATCCGCTCATCCCAATAATTACTTCTTCCTCGCTGATTATGACCTCGAACACGCGGCTATGGTTTCTCAATAAAAAAAAAAAAATAAAAAAAATTAAAAAAAAGGAGAGTAGGAGAATAAAAATAAAAAATAAAAAAGAGAGAGAGAGAAAGATGTAGGATCACGTTGAATCACCACGTCATTATGATTTGTCTCTTTAATATCTTTCTCTTTATCTATCTATCTATCTCTCTCTCTCTCTCTCACTCTCTTTTTCTTTTCTCAAAGTTATTATGCGGCAGGGACGATCGAATTTCGTTATATGCACGACCCCGTCGTCGTGGTCGTTGCATAACTACATATATATATATACTCACACAACTAGCCTTTTTGCAACGTGCAATTTTCAGGCATCACCTGGTACATACCTACACATTCGTACATACATGAAACAACATACACACACGCACACACATCCACATACACAATAATGTACGTGAACTCTACCTCATATATACATAATACATACATATACACAAAACCGGCACATGCATAGAGGTACAGCACATGAGTAGAGGTGGAGCACATGAGGTAGGGTGAAGGGAGAAGGGTGGGGGTGGGGGGTTAGGTTAAACGTAAACATATATATATGGAAATATACAGAAGCATAAGCTTTTGCCCACCAATGGTGGCATATTATTGCAGTTATACATCCCACATATGTATTACCTTAGTAAATATTCATCCATACCGTATTATAGTTAGCAAAAGGATAGTCCAGCGGAACGGTGAAGGGTGAAGAAGGGTGAGGGGAGGGGGAGGTGGGCAAACGCGTATGCACTACTAAAACAACCGACTTAAACTCTCATACGTGCGGTTTTATCGGACTTCTCTCTCTCTCTCTCTCTCTCTCTCTTTCTCTCTCTCTTGAGCTAATTCATACGTGAATTTAGAAAGTTTCTTTGTGGGATTTGAACCTAATTGTTGCAACTTGCGCAACCAACAACATACACACATTATACAGGTATATGTAACAACAACCGTCCGTCCCGTCCGTCCCCGTTCGTTAGTTCCGTTTCGGTCTGTTCTGCGAAAGTCCCTCACCCACCCCCACCCTTCACCCCTTTCGTCCTATCTCGTGGTGTTAGCTTGATTTCTGTTCCTTTTGTTTCAACTTCTTCATATACTTATGTTTCTATTATCATCATAGTACTTGTAATAACGTAACAATAATAATGATATAGGAAGAAAAATGTTCTTTTTAGCAGCAAATGCAACTGTAACTGCAGCAACGATGCATTGCATTGCATTGCATTGTGTTGCGTTACTAATATGTAAGTTAGTATATTAGAAGCTTTAACATTAATGTTATCAGTAAAGTGTCATCATTTTGTTTAGTTATTTTAAGATTTGACAATGAGAATGGGGAGAACCATTTGTTGAAGATAATGATAGGGGGAAATAGGAAATATAACCGGTACGAGATTAGGTTTTATGTACTACTGTATACTTTCTAATCGCTAATTGTTATCATTTATGTATTTTTACGAAAAAAATATAGATAAGAAATGAATAAAAGAAATGGGTCGATTGTCTCTCAATTATTAAACATTTTTATGTCTTTTAACATAATCTCTTTTTGATCAAATCACCCGAAATCAATGTAATTGTTTTACAAATTTATTATTTAATTAAATTTATATATTAATTATATTTATTATATTTTTATTTTTAAATTAAAAATTAAATTAATTTATATTACATTTAAATATTATAATTATTAAATTTAAAATTTAAAATTTATTACTTAATTAAATTTATATATTAATTATATTAATTATATTTTTATTTATAAGTTAAAAATTAAATTAATTTATATTACATTTAAATATTATAATTATTAAATTTAAATTTAAATTTAAAATTTAAAATTTATTACTTAATACCATGTATCCCGAAAGGGAAGCATTATTTTAAATAAAAAAAAAAAAACAAAAATTTATTACTTAATTAAATTTATATATATATATAAATTATATTATTAAAAATTTGTTTTAATTATTAATTGAATTTTTTGTTCGGTGAAATGAATCAATGATGACGATAATAATTAATATAAACAATTATATAAAATAATTTACAATTAAATGATATTACCTTGAACTTTTTTTTTATTTTCTTTTTCTCTCCCCTCTCTCTCTTTCTCTCTTTTTTGCCAATAAACCTTGAAATATCCAGATAGACGAGAAATTCGAATAAAAAGAAAAAAAGTGAAATAAATAAAAATACAAAAAGTTAAAAAGTAACAGAAGAGAGAATTATTCGCATCAGAACGTGAACGTTTTTCTTGCGGCCAGAAAGTCAAGCAGGATACTAACACACACACATATAATAATACACACACATTAACTATACTCATAATGGGTGACGAGAACGTGTAAAAGAAACATGCGAATATTATTGTTAAGAGAGTTGTTTTATTACGTAAAACGTAATTTTTTGTTGTTAATATTTCTACAACGAGTTAAAGGAATCACGGATTGAACAACAAATTCCGTATTGACCGATCGATCATGACGTTTTTCAAGGAGACAACTATGACGATGATGACGACAATGATATGTTGAAAAAATTCTTTTTTTTTTTTTTTTTAAAACTTGCATCAAATTATTTTTATTTTTTTTTCTGGATCGTCATAGTAATCTTATCATAGTTCCTTCGAAATACTTTGAAGAGATTCTAACGTGTTGAAAGAAATCGTTTTTTTTTTTTTTATGAGTCATGTTTGAGTTTTCAGTGGAATTGAAAACCAACGGAAATGGATGTGAATTTTTTTTAAGTTGTTTCCAGATCAAATAATTTCATTTAGAAAGCATTTATAATTTATATAGTTACTTGATCGTTTAATTTCAAATATAGATTATAGATTACAAACTTCGTATTTTAATTTGTGTATTCTTTTTATTGAATATACAAATAATTTTTGTTTATATTTTTTATTTACACATTATATTGATCGTCGTATATATTTATTATTTAAAACAATTTATTTTATATATTTTACTTTCAACGTCTAAAATAAAATTATTTTTAAATGTATTTCTTTATTATTTTAAATTTAAAAAAAATTATGTAGAAAAATTAGATTTTTGCTTGACGTCAAAATTAAGAAACTAAACTTAACAAAAGAAAAAATATTTAAAAATAATCAAAGAAAGAAAGATGTCAAATGTTGTCCATGTATTTTTTTTTTTGTAAATTAATTAATTCATTAAAATTAAATTCGATAAAATTAATTTCAACTTTTGCAGATATTTCTCATGTTAACAATTTTAAAGTTCACCGATAGTTTTATTCTAAAGTTCATTTAAACTTTTGATACATTTATTATAATAATAGATAATAACAGAATGAAAATTTGGATATGTAATAATTTAAACATTGTTTTTCATATTGATTTGACGTATAAGTTTTTTTTTTGTTCTTTGTTTGAACTACATTTAATTATTATTATGAAAATACAAAGCAAATGATATGATGAAAATGCTGATTATTATTTTCCATTTTTGATTCAATTGCAAAAATACAAATATTATTTGACATCGAAACACACAAATCAAAAATTAATTCTAACTCATATCTACAATGTTTCTCACTCTGTTGAGAAAAAGAAAATATATAAAATGTCAAATAATTTTGTGATTTCTAAGCAAAGTGAAATTGTGGTGATTTTCAGTAACGAAATAAATTTCTCAACAAAAAAGAACGAAATTATTTTTCGAACAATTATATAAATAAAAAAAAAAAAAAAAACAAAAAAACTTTCTAATAATAAATTGTATTTCCTAGAAAGATGAAAGATGTAAGATTTGTAGTTTACAAAATTGTCTATACATTTGTTTCTTTTTATACAAAACATTCAAAACACAACCAACATACATCGGTCATTCAACGATTGTTTTCAAAACTACAACTGAGACTTGAGTTTATCAAACTTCCTTTTCCAAATCCGATGCAACAACTCTCTCATAGTTCAAAAAACGATAAACACATGACCGATAATACTGAAGCTTGCTTATTGTGTGATTAAAAAATAAAAAAGAAAAAAGAGAGAGAAAAAAAAAGATCTCATTTCTGAGTCATGGGAAAAATTTTGTTTACATTTCGAAATCATTCACTCTGCTTACTCTTAAAAAAAAAAAAAAAAAAAAAAAAAAAGAAAAAAGTTCAGAACATGTATCTCACAATTAGTCAACAACGTGTGCATTAAAAAAAAAAAAAAAAAAATTCAAATTATAAAATTGTATTATTCAACAAATCGATTATGTTTACAATACTCGTATCATTTTTTAAATATTCTTTACCATGCACACTAATCGATCTGTTGTTATGGTTATGGGGGGGTATTATATGTTATGATTGGCTCGTATGAATCTTAAACTTCAAATATTCTTTTTTTCTTCTTCTTCTTCTTCTTATTCTTCTTATTCTTCTTCTTTATCTGTAGATCGAGTTACGATTATTTAAACTTTCGCGATATCGTCGCAATTAATAGGAATATAAAAAAAAAAGGAGAAAATTAATTGATAACAATTTTTATTTGTTTCGCGAATAAATTGCGATTTATATCTTCCTTTCTTTGTTTTTGTTTTTTTTTTCTATTTTTTTTTTTTTTTCTTTCTTTTCACGAGAAATCGTAGTAATTACTCACATGTGTCCATCATAATACAAAAAAGAATAAGATAAGAAGTGTATTGGAAGATGTTTTTTTGCGCAATCAAATTATATCGTGTGAGATCATATCAATCTTTTTAAATGATGGTTTGTAACGTATAGAAATTAAATTAAATCAGAAAGAAAAAAAGAAAAAAAAACGAGAAATCAGAGAAACAAGTTTTAATCTGAAATTTAAAAGTGAGATTGATAATATACAATTGTATTAATAAAAAAGAAAAAACGAAAACGAGAACACTTTAATACAGAAGATAATAATATAAAAACATTTAATATAAAAAAAAAAATTAAAATAATTCTTATTATCTTATTTATTTTAATTAATTATCGATATTTTTAAATAATTCTTTATAATGTATAGAAATTAAATTAAATAAAAAAGAAACACACGTTTTAATTTCAAATTAAATAATGGGATCTACAAATGTGCGTTTGTACAAATATTGTAATATTATTTATTATATTTTATTTATATTTTATTATAGTTTTAATATATTATAAAAAATATTATATTTTACATAAAAAAAAAAAATAATATAATAAAGTACATATTGTAAAAATGAAAAAAAATAAAAAGTAAAAACCAAAAACACCTTTTAATACAAATAATCATCAAATAATTCTAATTCCAATTTAATTGTTCAATATTTTTAATTTTTTTTCTTATATTATTTATTTCTATTTATTATATTAAATTTAATCATTTCAATTTAATACAAATACTTTTAAAATAATTCTTAATACATAAAAAAAAAAATAATTAAAATCATTTTTAATATCAATATAACACAAGATCATAAAAAGATTCGAAATAACAAAATAAATAAAACAAATCACTCCCATTCGAAAAAAATTTTCACTTCAAAATTAAAAAAAAAAAAAAAAACCATAAAAAATAAGAAGCATTCAAAAGTTAACAATAAATTAGTATCATTCTCGTAGTAGTTGTTACATTTATTGCTTAGCTCCGCAGCTTATGGTTAGTATGACACTGTAACTCGATAGGTTGGCATTGTATCTCGCATTTCGCGATAATATAAATACTTTACCTGTGGGGGGAAGGTGAGACAGAGAGGTGGAAGGAGGAGGAGGAGGAGGAAGGGGGGGTAAGTCGACGTTAACGATCCTAGGTGAAAGAAACCTAATGCCCATGTTGTTCCGCTTTGTGATACTCTTCTAACTGTTAAAACACAATGCTTTCAATTCAACTATTTTTTTTTTTTTTTTTCCCTTAACTTCTCATCTTAATTTATTCTTTCGACGTATGATACAATCAAATGATTTTATTATTATAAATAAAAAAAAAAAAAAAACAAGTAACAATTATTCATCGATGTATGGTCAAATGATTTTATTAATATAAATAGAAAAATAAGAAACAATTATTCTTTGTTATATGATTAAATGATTTTATTATTATAAATAACAAAAACAATAAATGTTAAATTATATTGAAAAACATATCATTATTATTATTATTATTATTTTAATTCAGAAGATAATTTAATTTGTTCGAGATTAAATTGAACGATAACTTTTTAGTAAACTCGTTAACGATTTACACTTTTTGTTTATTTATTTGGTTCAGTATGATCAAATGATTTTATTATTATAAATAAAAAAACAATAAACGTTAAATTATATTCAAAAAAAAACATTATTATTATTATTATTATTATTATTATTTTAATTCAGAAAATAATTTAATTTGTTTCAGATTAAATTGAACGATAACTTTTTTAGTAAACTCGTTAACGATTTACACTTTTTGTTTACTTATTTGGTTCAGTTTGATTTGATTTATTCGTTGTGTAGTTTCTGTTTTATTTTTATTTTTTTTTTATTTTTTTTTATTCGAGATCTATGTCAAGATTCGATCGAAGATCAAAGAGAAGTAAACACTAACTACATAGTTGTTTTTAACATATGTTACATAGATATAAAATATAACCAAGCTTTCTTCAATAATTCCTTGTAAAATAAAAATAAAAATAAAACTTCTTACTACTAGTAAGAAGTAACTAGACGTGAACGTGTATCTATGCTAGTTAGATTAACAAGAGCTTTCTAAGTTACTTATCTCTATGATTGTGAATAACACCGTCGACGATATACAGTTGGGATATGTGAACACACGTCGTTGAGTTAAACTACAGAAAACGATTAGTTATTGACGTTCGTGTTTTTCCCCTTTTTTATTATTATTATTATTATCAATGGCAAAATTCTTGGACAAGTAGGAAAATATATTGCATGTGTTTATTTACTTTTTTTTTTTTTTTAATTTTTTTAATACGAGACAAGCATATACGCGTGTGTGTATATATATATAACTATCTAACAACGTGTAAGTCGTGTATGCAAATTATCATATATACATATACGTATAATACATGTTGAAAATATATATATATATATATAAAAATTTATATAAAATATAAATATTATAAAAATTATACAATAAATTTTATAAATATAATATTTTAATACTATAAATATTACAGTATATTATGTTATATATTTATATATATATATTTTATGTATATTAGTTTATAGTATAAATACTATTAAAATTAATAAAATTTATAATAATTATTTATTATATGTATTACATAATAAATTTAATATATATGTATATGTAAATATAAAAAATATAAGCATGTGTTGTACGTCATGGCAAATACCGTTATAAACTGCATACGCACTTTGACTTTATGCACTCGTGCATATGTGGGTCCCCCTCATGTGACTATGATGAGATGGGTCCCACAAATGCACTCTAATGTAGATATTTCATTTCTTCTTTTTCGATTACGAGACAAACCCCCTCTCTCCCCTCCTCTCCACCTCCTCCCCAACATTATGAGATTCACCATTAAAGTTTGAATTAATCTAAATTATTAGATTCGCAATGTTCGTATGATAAAATCTTAATGTTACGTGAATAAAAAAAAATAAACATGATGTTACATTACAATAATAGGATCAAATACACATTCACCATCCCCACTACCACACCACCATAACCACCACCAATCACCACCGTTGATTATTTTCATTCAAATCGATTCAAACGATATTAAGATCTCGCGTGTGTATATCTTCTTTCTAGTGTATCTACTTATGAAGTGGCAATTACCCTTTTAGTTTGTCCTATACGTACATATGAATGCATACATACATATGCATATATACATACTCTACTACACACATATGACCGAGACGAGAGAGACAAGAGGACAATGAACTGTTGCTCGACCAATACTACCACCACCACCACCACCACTGAGTGGCTTAAAAAAAAAACCGGTTTCGCCTATCAATGAGTTCAAACGAACGCATATGTATGTATCTATATATACATATATATATACACATGTGTGTATATATATTCGTTTATTTCGCGCGAGAAGAGAGCTTACCTTTTAAGATTTTTATATTTTTTGTTTTTTTTTGTTTTGTACAAAACCCTCTGGAAGCAGGAAGGAAAAGATACCTTCTAAAGAGAATAAATAATAATAATAATAATAATAATAACAAATAAAGTAAAACGTATTAGTAAGTAACATCATGTACTTAACTTCGAAGATCTTTAATTAATTTCAAATAAAAGCAACATGAATAACCTGATAAAGAAGTAATATAACAAATTGTAATATAAAACGATAACTTTTGAAAACTTCCTCGTATTAGTATTAGTATTACTATTAATATTAATAATAGTAGTAGTAGTAGTAGTAATACTACTTTACCTGTCTAGTTCGATTTATTTCAAAACTCGATATAAAGTAGTCGAGTCAGCCTTTCCTATCAAACTTCATAATTTCATCTGCTTACTCGTGAGACACAGTATGTTTTCCTTCGAGAATCCCCCCACCCTTGAACCTCCCTTACCCTCACCCTATCCACTTCTTCTTTCTCTTATGGAATAAAAGGTAGTAGTAATATTCGTAGTAGTGGTGGTGTTCCAAAGCGTGTTCGCGTATTAATTTCTTTACCTATAGTAGTAGTAGTAGTAGTAGTAGTAGTGATACGTACATATATGTATATATATATCGTTAAAGAAAACGCCCTGAGGGGTCATACAATATCCCGTTACCTTAGAAGGGATCACAGGGTTAATGGAACCGTACCGATGATTCGTCGATGCTGATCGTACAGTCCGATAAGAACATCGCTATTAAAGTTTCTTTTTTTTTTTTTTATTTCTTTCGTACTCATATATTTCTTTTACCCTCCCCTCCCCTCCCCCCACCCTCCTATTCTCATCATCTTCATGCTCATCCTTCACCTTCTCATCCTTTTTATTTTGTTGTTGTTTTTTTTTTCTCTTTTTCTTACATAATGGGACTGTTGACGTTGGTTGGTATCGACGTTACTTCCGGTGGGTCGTGTGCGCGTGCGTACGCGCGCGAACTGCCACGAAGTACCACGTGACTTCCTGTAGCACATACTAGTACGACATGAAACAATATATATATATATATATGTATATATTTATGCATTTCCATATTTCACTCGATGCATACGAAATTTTTCTAAGATAAGCATATGCACGCGTTTTCTTTTGTTTAAATATTTTTGTTTTTTCTGTCTCTTTCTCACCTTTCCTTCTTTACGTTTCTTTCTTTCTCTCACACGATTTTTTACTTTTTTTTTGGTGTGTGTTTTTTTTTATTTCTTTTCGTTTAAATTCGTTTCGCTAGTTTATCCTTTCATAAAGGAAAAATCATTTAATCATTAATTCTAAACGCGTCTGGTATTTCAACCTTGTCGTAAGAGACGTCAATCTCGTCACAAAGGACGACGTTAAACACGATGAACGTTATTCTCAGACTTACTATCTACTACACGTCAAAATATGTATATAATCATAATAATATAAAATACCTTAAGGGCTCGTAGTAATAATAATTATAATAGTAGTAGTATATTCAATCGTAATTTAATCGTTAAACGTATTTCGTAGTAGTAAAAGTGTAACATCGGTCAGACTATCAAAAAAAAAAAAGAAAAACATAAATATAAAAAAAAAAATACTAAAAATACTAAATTAAAAATTACATAAAAATTAAATACTAAAAATTTAAATATTAATAAAAAAAAACATAAAAATAAAAACAAAAAAAAATCAAAAAATCATGCAATTACTTATTATATTATCATCTTCTATTAATTCGTTCCTAAATAATTTAAATACAAATTTAAAAAAAAAAATACAATGATGAAAATCAAATAATAATCAAATGCAATTACTATTCTCTTTGATTATCACGTTTCTATCTGAAGTTAATGAATTTATCATTCGACATTTGCATTTATAACTCGACACCTCTCGATATACTTTGATTTAACTAACAAATGGCTTAGGCTTGCTCGATATTTTATTTTATTTTTTTTTTCTTCATCGTCATTATCATCATCACTTCTTCTTCTTCTTCTTCTTCTTCTAATGCAACGCAGTACCATAAGATACATTGGCATAATCGATACATCAAACATTCCAACGTGCGTCATTACGTAGGAAATCATCTGAAATGCCAAGAGAAAGAATAGAATCAATTCCCGTTTCGTTTGTGATTGGTTAAACAATCATTACTAAGATAATATAAATGATACGTGCTTAGGAATTAAACAAAATAATTAAATAAATAATTAAAAGTGTACAATTGATCGATCTCCAATTAAACATTGGATTTCAATTGAACGATCATTACAGTTTGACGATGAAGAAGATTATTTAACGAGCATTACTCGAACTTGGTAAAACAGAATCTCAACTAACCAACCAATCAGCAATCTAGCTTACTCTTTCTATTTAAAGATATAGAAAAACTGTGTTGGTAAAGTAAATGGGAATTAAAATTCTTCAAGCAACTTGTTGACACTTTTGTCTCTCGTTCCACAATCTTCTTTTTCATTTTATTCTTTGAAACGATCGATTTCATTAACTTTTTCTTTTATGTTCCGTTGATTGGATCGATAGATCGATTGGAAACCGGATAATATTATGAGTTGTTTTTTTCTTCATGAGTTCTTCTCATTTCATCGTCAGACTACTCTTCGTTTCAATTGTATAAAAAAAGAAACAATTATGTATAATATAAACAATTTACTGTTAGATACTTTCTAATGAGATATTCAACTAATAGAATAGAAGATGTTTGTCGTCATGCGTCTTTTGTTATTGTTGTTATTGCAAAATGACAGAGACGATTAACGTTTTCCGGTTTCTGGAGTGAACGCCTTGTTTGCTTGACTGGTGTGTCAAGGTAATAGTAATATGAATTTTTAATTCTTCGTCTGTGTGTGTGTGTGTGTGTGTTTTTGTGTGAAAATCTTTAAATCTTTTTTTTTAAATTAATTCAAATCAATTTTATAACGTTTAAGATACACACATATATATTTTATTTACTTGTAAGTGTGTGGTTACGTTCTCTAATTATTAAATGATGTTCATAATTATGAGTGTCCCTTTCTTTAAAATCGTACATCATTACATTAACTTAAATTGCATACATATATATATATATATATATATATATATATATTTCTTTAAATTAATGAACAATTATTTAAGGTATGTCAAACACACTTACTTAATCTTCCTTTTATGTGTAATAATTTTTATCGTATCAATTCACATATACTATCATTAATTAGTATCTTGAATATAATTTCATTCAATTGTCAATTGTGAGATTCAATCAAAATTCACTTTTATGATTCCCTATCTATTTTCATTTACTTTCATAAGAACTTGAATCGTTATCACATGGTCGTTTAAGAAATTTCCAATCATATTAAAATAAGATTTATAATTATAATAAATCGTCTTAAAGTCGAATGAAAATGAAAATGTGTGTAATATTATATTATACGTGTGGAATATTAATGAAAAATTATAAACCGGTTTTATTTGACCGGTTTCAAAATGCACTTACTCATTATTTATTTTTTTTTTGTTTCCCCTCTTTTTTGATCGAATACATATATATATATAATATAATTTTCATGAAAGAGATAACGAATCCAAAAATGATAACAAAAATAACGTAAAACATTGATTGAGGATGAAACTAGGAGACATGAAAACTTCAAGGTGTACAACACAACCAACCGGATACAAGAAACGATCTTCTTTACTCAAAAGAAAAGTCGTACACACACACACACACGCACACACACGTGTGTAATTGGTAAACAACACGTGATACAAGAGTACATATCTGTACATTTAAAGAGATAAAAAAAAAGGAAGTTATAACGAATAAAAACAAGTTATGTGTGTGTATATATATATATACAGTGGTTTCTTTCTTTCGAAGAATGATATGCCTTATATTTATATATAAAAGGAATGAAAAACAAATTGATGACTTAGCTTACCGATTACGGGACAAGTTTGGACCATATCCAGAAGATTTCCAAAAGAAAGATAAGAGAAACCTTACCTCTACGATATATATACATATATATATATATATATAGAACTATGAGAATAAAATAAAAAAATAAATTTAAAAAAAAGCTTTGATAAGAGTTAACCCTATCTATTTCCTTTTTTCGCTGATTTCTATAAAAATCTATATTAGTATTAAAACCTATTATAGTAGATAAACCTATTATCTATAAAAACCTATATATTATTATTTTCTATTATATATATATATATATTTATTTATTTATTTTATTATATATATATATTAATATTTTATTATTAATAATTAAATTTTATTGACATATATATGTATATGGTTTTATAAATATAATAATACAATATATAATTTTATATTTATTTAATAATAATAATAATAATATATGTATAATTAATTTTTTTTTTAATTGATTATATTAACCCAATATTATATTCACTAATAATCTGCATTTAATTGTAAAACAACAACAACAACAACAACAACAACAAAAATTACAATTAAAATGATCCTCCAATAGATCAGAAACTTCGACAAACTTTCGACAGATTGTTATGGGAAGATGAAAGGGATAATTAATCATTGGGTTTATTATTACGAGAAGAGTTGCGAAGGATGGATATAGAAAGGGTATAGAGGAGAGGGTAAAAAGGGAAAGGTTAAGAGGGAAAAAGATAGTGAGAGAGAGAGAGAGAGAGAGAGACATGAATCGAACCATTCGAATTTCTCCCTTCTAAACGGAAATTGTGTTGGCGCGGCCTACGACGTGAACAACGACAAAGGCATCTCGGATGCTAGTAATATGGTGTGTGGTATGGTGGTATGGTGGTGTAGTAGTAGTAGTACGATTGAATTTCAATACGTAGAAGCTGTTTGGCAATGAAAGGTTTCTCTATGGGCTTGACGCTCGATTGTCTTTCCAGTTTCCCATTGTCCTCCCTATCGGACGAGCATTGAAAAAAAAAAAAAAAAGAAAAAGAAAAAAAAATATTATAAAATAATACCTTCACATAATGTTTACCATTAAAAAAAATTCTAACAGCTGCTAATGGTGGTGTAGTGGTGACGATGATTACGATGATGGTAATGGTAGTCCTTTTTCTTATCTTTACTATGTGTTATTTTAAATCAAACACTATGATATATTACGTAAATTACAAAGAAAATAAGAAAATTATTATATTTTATTTTTAAAAAATTTCAATATTAACCTGTTAACAATGTGGGACGTATAAATACGTCAAACGTATGGTTTTATAGGTAACAGTACAAACCTCTTTATACATTATATATAAATAAACGAAAAAATATATATTTCATAATATTTTTCTTTATTAAGCATAAATAAGTAATAAATAATAAATAAATAAATATATAAAAAAAATAATAAATAATTAATAATAATAAAAAAGCTGCATAATTAGAAAGTGAACTCCTCTGTAAACAGGTTAATTTGTTGTTAGTTGTTTAAATTTGAAATATTGAAACAAATTTCAATATTAAATCACACATTAATAATTCCGTATACGTGTAATATTACATTGAACTTAATAAACAATCATCATTGTCCAATCATAAAACGTTAGAAAAATTCTATATTATGTATTTTACAATACAAACAAATAATTAACAATGTGTTTTTAATAGCAATGTGTGTAAAACGATACAAACTGTTCCTTATTGAGGGCAAAGACTTCATTTGACGAGATTCCAAAGCACCTAACACGAACGCCTAGCATGGTCACCATAGGTGACTAAACTAGGGTGCTTTAACATCTATTGGAATTCAGTAAAGAAATAAAGAAGTTTTAAAAGAGAAATAGAGTTTCTTACATACATATACATATAACAAACACACACATACACACATATGGAGTTCTCATTCCAAGTACGCTCTATAAAGGTTTCATTACCTTATTAAGGCTGCTCTCAAGTACCCACCTGGGTGAGACGAAGAAAGATGGGAAACCGGAACTTTGAAAACCAGTTTATTACTCTAAAACTCATGATGTATATACAACACTAAGAACGAATAAAAAAAAAAAAAAACACCTGATGCTAGGACGTATTTTCTATCAAATCTCTTTCTCGATTTCTTTCTACGTGTTCGAGGTCAAGCTCTTTTTTCTCTCTCTCTCTTTCTCTCTTAAAGAAGAAGAACAAGAACAGATAGATAAAAGAAAAGAAATAAAAAAAAAAAATGATTTGAGGAAGCAGAAGAATAGAAAATAACAACGGATGTTATAAATGGTAAAAACTTTTGTTACCTAAAATATGATCATAATTTCTTTCCTTTTCTAACTTGATTGATCTAATATGAAAAAAAAAAAAAAAAAGAAAAGAGAAGCAATCTTTCTTCTTCATGTCAGTGAACAAAATCTCTTGAATGTAACATTAATATCATCTAATGATGATTAGTCAGCAATAAAACGCCTTTCGAACTATAAAACTTGCCATTTTATATTCATATAAGCACGGATACGCGTTTGTTGTACATACAATTTATTTATACGAGATCTAACTACTATTTTGCAAATTTCACTTGGAGATACTTTTATCGTTGAACAAAGAAAAGAAAGTTATGAAAGAAGAAGAAGAAGAAGAAGAAGAAGTAAAGAAAAATTGAAATAAAATAAAGTGGTCAATAAAAGAAATATGAAAACGAACTCGGATGTTGGGTTGTACCTCGTTACTTTTTATGATGTCTTATTAGATACTCGTATCACTTTCTTATAGGGTAATTTTGAAAATGTGATATATAAAAGATGTTCCAAAAAAATAATCATTCAATATTTATATGGTATACAGGATACACTGTAGTGAATAAAAAAGATTTAGTGTGAACCAGGTTAAAAAGTTAAACGTTTCTGAGATTTATATAAATGTTGATTAATTTTTGTTTTAACACCCTGTATATAAATAAGGTATAATAACTATTCTAATATAAGTATATATAGAGTGTATTAGAATATTAAAATAATTGTTATTACATAATCGATGATAATGTGTATTGTAGTTGAAAAGCACGGAATTATTGATCGGAGGTAGTATCGTCCTCTTCGAAATTCACCTTCAGACTGACGAGTTGTCCTCTGTCAAAATTCTTATATTGAAAATAGTTTATATGACTTTCCGAAAGTTACGCATGCGTACAACGGTAATAATATTCTTAATAAAGTGAATTTAAGATTATAACGTTCTGATTGTAGTAGGTAGTATCTTTTGCATTCTAATGTAATTATTTGATTGTTCCTGCGCAGTAGCAACTTCGAGGATTTAATTATGCTGTAATATAAGAAGAGTGTATTAGAATATTAGAATAATTATTAATTAAACAAAAGAAATGTGTATTGATGTTTTAAAACTCGAAATTATTGATCGGTGTACCGTCCTCTTTGAGATTCACCTTCAGACTGATAAGTTGTCATCTGTGAAACTGCATTTATTCAATATGGTTTAGATGACTTACCGAACATTGTGCATGTGTGCAACAGTAATAAGAATTCTAATAAAGATAATTTAACATTATAATATTCAGATTTTAATATTTTAATCATTCGAATGTAATTATTTTATCGCTTCTGCACAGTGATGACTTCGAGTGTTTAATTATGCTGTAATATAAGTAGAATGTATTAGAATATGAAAATAATAATTAATTGCTAAAATCTGATTATTATAATGTTAAATTATTTTTATTAGGAATATTATTACCGTTGTACACATGCGTAATTTTCGGAAAGTCATATAAACAATTTTCAATGTAAGAATTTTGACAGAGAACAACTCGTCAGTCTGAAGGTGAATTTCGAAGAGGACGATACCTCCGATCAATAATTCCGTGCTTTTCAACAACAATACACACTCCCATCGATTAATTAACAATTATTTTAATACTTTAATAAATTCTACTTATATTAGAATAGTTATTATACCGGGTGTTCAGAAAAAAAACCATTTAATATTTATATTTTATATAGGATACACTGTGTACTGCATAAAAAAGTTTTAGTAAATGTAGTCTCAACTCTCTCTGAGATATAAGCATTTTTATTTTTTAGTATCATGATTGACTTACCATTAAATTTTCGATAAATATACATATATATATAGAACGACGAGCTACCGTTTCTGTTTAATATTTCATGGTCGTATTCGAAGTATCTCGGTCGTGAAAACGCTCGAACCGCCAAAACCGTTTCATGATGATCTTGTCTGCGAATCTCGTCTGTTATGGTGTTAGTATAATACTTACTTTCCTCTCACCTACCTACCGCACGACGCCCATAAAAATTAAATTAACGACCGACAACTACTACGTGACGGAAAGATGAAAGAAGAATACCGCGAGATATAATCAACTTCATTAACCACGAATAAAGAACTATATAGTGATATCTAGTGATTAAACAAAAATACTGGAATTAACAAAATTCATTTATCTTTCTTTTCTTTTCTTTTCTTCTTTTTTTTTCATACTCATTGAATATAATAATTAACCCTTTGACACTTGAGGCCCCTTTTTCACTTGCACTAACTAACAACTTGAGACGATTTCGACCAAATTAAGGAAAACATTTGACACGTAATTTAAAGTCATTTTGTTCACCGTTGGTTTTTTTTTTTTCTAAGCGTTGGAATACTTCCTAGCTCTTTAGATTCGGTCAATGTCACTAGATACAAGAAACTAGATCAAGTTCGGTTAGAGAAGTGCATCCGTATATGTGCATCATTTATTTTTTTTTTTCTTCTTTTGTATGTGTCTGTGTGTTTGAAATGACGATGTCTCTCTCTATCTCTCTTGAAGCAGATCTTCAAGGACAGGCACTTTTGCAAAGTACATGAAAAATTCAACTAATAAATTCAGCAGTGTTGGATGCTGACGTTTCGCCAACTCGACACTTACACATAGAAAATTACATGTGATGAAGATCTCTTGAAATTACACTTGTCAACTGAACGGTTCTTTGTCGGTTGTTATTAGCTCGATGCCAAACGAAATCATGCAGCAGATGGTTATTTTAAATGTTGGTTATGGTACTTGTGGTGGTGGTGGTGGTAGTGGTGGTACAAAGCAGTGACATTCGGTTATACAATCGATCCTTTCTTTATATTTATTTACGGATCTTGATTTTATTAAAAGAAAGAAACTAGAGACAGAATAAACAAGACTAATTAAAATTGATTACTTTATATATATTCGAATGAAATCAATTTGTTTTAATTAAAATTATTTGTGATACTCAATCGTACGTACGATTCAAAGATCAAAAGAGAAAACCTTTGAATAGTGACAAAAAAAAAATATGAATTATGGTTGTGTTATATGTTCAAAGAACACGATCACATTTCAACGACACTTCCTTGAAAGAAAATTATTTTACGTTATTCGTAAAAGATCAATTTATTGGTGATAAATTTAAATATAAAGAAATGTCGTTTTTAGAATTCACGCGGAACTCATAAACTTCTATAAATAAATAAATAAATAAATAAAAATTAATCCCCTATATTCCCATGAGTTCATTCATTTTAATTCATAGGATTTATAATCCAATAACAAACATATATATATTATTGCAAGGAATAACGTTGTTAATCCACCGGAATAATTAATAATATATTTATTAACAATTTGTATTCTTCACAATCGTTTTCTTAACGACACAATTTCAAACATAAAAAAAGAAAAAAAAGACGAATATTTCTAATATTTCTAAACACTTAGAATCTTGCGTGTTTATTCGAGCGTTAGAATTTTATCCAAGTTGCATGCGTAGGGTGTATACGCAGGTTAACGAGCTACCGTTATCTATCGTCAGGTGTGCATTGAGGTTTTTCTAACAACGTGCTTCCGAGATAAAAAAAAAAATAAAAAAATAAAAGAAACAACGACTACGACGCCCACATTGTTTCTCAAAAAGTGTCGTACGTGTTAATATAACTTTACTTGACACTTGGAAATCGATACACATACATATACATATGCATAGATATATAGTTTTGCATATACGTGAGGGCGTTGAATTAATCTAACACTTTTCTAACATTAAACTATAGTCAAGCCCAAGAGGCCATTAGAAAGGACCCCATATGCGTTGGTTGCAACGTTGTGGAGATGTCACAAGGTAAACCGCATGCATAACTTGAATGCAACGAATGATTCTACGTAATACGTCGTATATAGGATTATTTTTTTCTTATTGTCAAATCGATAAGTTCTAGAATCGAAAGCAGACGGTTATGTTTACTTCAACATCATTTTTCTTTTATATATATATATGTATAATTTACTTTACTTTCTCGCTTCCTTTAAAAAATATATAACACCAGCTGTTTTAATAATAAACAGTTTCCTTATTTTTTTACTTTTTAAACTTTGAAATGCATTTGTGTATCACACGAATAACTGATATTCAATTTAAATTCTCTTTTTTTCTTTTTTCTTGTATACTTTGAAATAATTCTTAAGTTTTTCAATTGATCTTGATAATGTAGATAAAAAGTGTTAATATTTATTAACTCAAGAGATAATATCTTTCATGTATATATGCTTTATATATATATATATATGCTTCTTACTTTCTTTTGAAATATAATTCAAGTATAATTTCTAATTTATTTTATTCATTATAAACAAATACGATAAATATTGTAATATTCATTAAAAATTCAGGAAGTGTTTAAATATAATTACGAAGCTACAAAATAAGACATCTATAGAAAGAAATTATTAATATTTTCCTTTAGAAATAAAAATAATTAAATAATACATGCACTTTTCAGAAATAGAAAAATTTCATTGTACAAAACAGGGTACTTTTCTCTAGGAACCACTTTATTTCGTAGTCTGTACGGAATTATATTTTCCTAGTATAAAAGAGAAACTTTTTAGCATAATGCGACACCGTGTATAATGTATCATATATACATATATATGTGTGTGTGTGTGTATGTATGTATGTATATACATTACTTACAGGAACATAAACGAAACGTTTGAGTACTCGTTCTATGCTAGAATGCACACGTCCGTCCTTGGAGAAAGAAGTACATGAGTTACGATCATTTTTCCCACTCTTTTCTATATTATTATTATTATTATTATTATTATTATTATTATAACTATTCTTTTATAAAACTGTACATATATATATATATATATATATATATGCATATGAGGAACATACATTGTATATGTGAGTACATATAAATAGGAATTCGACACGCAACGGATAAAATGAAGAATAAATAAATTTAAAAAAAATATATATATATATGTATAAATGAATAAGTAAAAAAAGATAATTCGCGAATAAAATCGAGTCTAGTTTTCCTTTTCCCGAATGAAAGCGAAACGCTCGAAGTAATACGCGTCGAATGTTTTAGAAAGTTTAACCACAAACTTAAGATCTAAATTTATGATTGTTAAAGAATGCATCGTTTAACGTGAAAGAAAATAAATTTAGATTTGAAAATTCAGATATTTTTATAATGTATTAATTGGTTATTTAATAACTAAGAAAAAAAAAAGAAAGAAAATTGTTAACATTCTAACAACAACATGAATTCTAACAAAAGAAACATTCTAACATCAAGAAACCGTTCTCTGATGATGATGATGATGATGATAATGATGATGATAATGATCTATCCACAAGATTTAAAAAAAGAAAAACTATCGTTCGTTTTTCCTTCAACCAATTAATATTCAAGAAATGGAAAATTTTTTAGTTGGAGAACAGCTGCTGTGGGCTCACCAAACCGAAAACGGGTCCCACAAGGCGGTTAGCCTAATCAACGTCAACGAAGGAGACTCGTTTCTGATCTCGTGTCTCAGGATTTTCGTGTTCCAAGATTCAAATACACACATACATACCCACACACGTACTTTACATATACTCATACAGGTTTACATTACACATACATATATATATTCGAATTCGTTATGTGAGTTGCCTTGGCTCGTTTCTCTCGTTCGTATATACACCCTTATACATATATGTGTGTATGTATGTATGTATGAATGTGTATGTGTATGTATAAATGTGTATATATGTAAGAGTGTGTTTGTGATGCTCGCAAAGGAGCTTCTATCGCGTGTTGCTCGTCGTTATTTATGAGCGCGTTAAACGCGTTCAACAATGTCGCTTGGTCAGGGTGCTTCGTGAAAAGAGGGAAAAAGGGGGGGGGAAAGAGGGGTGACAGAGGTGACTGGTCTCGAACGAAGAAGAAGAAGAAGAAAAAGAAGAAGAAAAAAAAAAGAGATGAAAGAATCCCACCCTCTGTCCTCCTCACCGGTTCGGTGCTGTACACACAGTGCAGTTGCAAGTAAACTACGAGTACTTCTCGTAATTCGTGATCTCGATATTATTATTATTTTTGTAAACGTTTATCCTTACTTTCGTTCTTTCTTTCTTTTTTTTAATGTTTTTTATTTCATTTGTGAAATTTTAACTTTATTATTATCCAGTTCTGTTCCCCCCTTTTTAGGTACAAATGTTTATGTATAAAAGTGTTATTCATGAGATGTATGCAGATCAAGGGTGGTCGATCATAATTTTTCATTATTTGAATATCAATACTACTAAAGAGTATTTTAAGATTCTTAAAGTGTTATTATAAATCTTTTTTTATTTTTTTTTATTTTTTTTTTTTTTTATATGCTACCCCCTTTTGTGGTCCTTCGTATGTGCTTTATATCATTTGGGTTGGATTGTAATTTTTGTTGTATTTTTATTTTTTATGTTCTTCCTTTTTTTATTGTCCTTCGTGTAATATGTGTTGTAAATGATAATTTTTGTTGTATTTTTATTTTTATTTTTTATACTTTTCCTATTTTGTTGTCCTTCATATATATATATATATATATATATATATATATATATATATATATATTGTGTGTTAGATATGCCATTTAGGTTAAATGGTAATTTTTGTTATTTTTTTTTTAATTTTTATTTTTTATATTCTATCCCTTTTGTTGTCCTTCATATATGTGTGTAATGCCATTTAGGTTAAATGGTAATTTTTGTTATTTTTTAATTTTTATTTTTTATTGTCTATCCCTTTTGTCGTCCTTCGCATATTTGTTATACCATTTTGGTTGTATTTTTAATTTTATTTTTTTTATTTTTTATATTCTCCCTCATTCGTTGTCCATCATATATATATGTATATGTATGTGTTACACCATTTAAGTTAGATTGTAATTTTTTTTTTTTTTAATTTTTAATTTTTTATATTCCCTCTCTCATTCGTTGTCCTTCATATATGTGTGTTATGCCATTTAGGTTAGATTTAAATTCTTTTTTTTTTATTTTTTTTAACGATGAACTTGTGTCCTCTTAATAATCAGTTGTATTGATATTGATTTTTATGATATTCAATTTGAATATTTGACACGAGATTTAAAAGAAATTGATTTCTTTACTCTTTCTTTTATTTTCTTATTTAATCCTTTTTTTTTTTTTTTCTTTAAGAAAAAGAAAAGGGACACGTTAGATCGTGACTCGTGAGAATACTCGTTTATTATATATCTTTTTGACCCCCTTGATAGAAATTTATGCCAACATTCGTCTGGCCTTAATTGTCGTTAACCCCAATCAATCGGCGCCAACCTCGGTTGTTGACGGTTTCTTAGTCTCAGATGTGTGAGACAAACATCTGCGACAACGAAAATGAAAATAAAAAAGGAAACGAATTCCCCCATCATCATCATCATCATCATCATCATCATCAACAACTTAGATAATATCTACAAAATTTCATGATAAAGATCTAATTGTAAGTAAATAAGAAGAAAACGTTTGTTTTACTTTGTCGACTTCTTTGTTTAAAACGGTGAAAGATAATGACTCGTTATTACACGACCATAGATAAAGTCTCCATTTGTATGTAAAAATAAAAAAAAAAGAAATTAAATTTCCAACTTCTCCGTAAAACACTCTTCTTCTTCTTCTTCTTCTTCTTTCAACTATCTCAACAAACATTAATTTCTCTCCGTCTCTCTATCTATCTTTTTCTATCTTTCTCGTATTTTCCTTTCACACAATAAAAAAAAATAAAAATAAAAATAACAATAAAAACAATTATTCTCAAAAGTTAACGTTAAATAAAACTTTCTTTTGCACGTGCAAAATTTATAATCTGGTTTGATATTTTACGATCGTCGTAAAGAATTATTCGAAGCTTCTTTTTTAAATTGAAAGTAGAAGAAGAAGAAGAAGAAAGAGAATAAGAAGAAGAAGAAGAAGAAGAAGAAGAAAAAGAAGAAGCCTACTTAATACTTGGTGTGTACCACTTTGAATTCAACCAACGCAAATATCATGCCCGTAAATAGACACCATCATTCCATACTTGACTCAATAATTATGACACAGTGAACGTCATCTATTAGTAATATATATCTTCTATTTCTTGTCTTTTTTGTTCATTTTTTTTAATCCAGTATTATTAGACTAATAATAAGCAACATAATTACAGAGTACTTTAGTTATATGTTAAACTTAAATATTATAGAAATGCGTTGGCTTTCGTCGAAGGTTTTTAAATAATGTCACCATTGATTGATGCGTTCTCAATTATACTTATCTATTAAAGGTATTTCTGATACGAATATATGTTAAACGATACGTTTTACATATTATTATATTTATTCAAATAAAATTCATTTAATGTGTTCGTTCGGATAAAAAGAAAAAAAGAAATAATAAAAATAGGAAAAATAAATTAAATAGAATAATATTAACTATAAGTATTAACTATATATAGGTAATATTATTATATAGGTATATATTAATTACTAATATTAATAATATTACCTATAGGTACTATCTATATATAGGTAATATTATTATATAGGTATATGTAATATATATATTAATAATATTATAATATTTATATATAGGTATATAATAACTAATAATATTAATTATATTACAATATTTGTAGTATTTGTAATTAATATATTAATTAATTATATTACCTATATAGAATAATATTACCTATAGGTATTAATTATATATAGAAAATATTATTTTATATATATATATATATAATTAATAATATTAATAATATTATAATATTAATTCTAGGTATATATTAATTAATAATATTACCTATATATAGGTAATATTATTTTTATTTATTTACCTATAGGTATTACCTATATATAGGTAATAATATTATCCTGTTTAAGTATATATATATATATATATATATATATAATATAATCTTCTTTATTACTACATTAATTATTGAAACATCAAAATATTGATTTGAAGTATAAATATTAATATCATTTGACAAAATATACGATTGTATAAATAATTAGATAAATAATAAGTGATATCACACGTATATCAACTTTCTAACGTGTATACGTGTAATTTCAAAGAACAACAAAAAGGGTACACAGTACGCAGTTTAATTAACATTCAAATAACGTTCCTATGCCCAACTATGCCGGATTCTCGGTGTGACTTACCCTTTTCCTTGCTTACTTCTCTTCTCTATGAATAATAATAATAATAATAATAATAATAAAGAAAAAAAAAGAAACAGAAAGAAAAGAAAAAAATAAGAAAGTGAAGATAGAAGATGGTCGTGGTAAAATCCAAGAAACATTTTTTTGTATCGTTTTAAAAAAAAAAGTAGAAATATAATCGAGATTTACTTCACGTCCATTTTCGTGTCATTAAACTCTTTTGGGGGGGAAAAAAAGGGGGAGAAAAAATGATGATGATGATGATGATGAGACTGACGATGACGATGACGATGAAGAAAAAAAAAGAGAAGAAAATAAAAGGGTCGGTCATCCAAGTCAGAGACAAAGATGTGTGTGTGTGTGTGGTCCACCTTCTTCGATCCATCGTCCCACTTTCTCAAATGCAACTCTACTTTCGAGAAACACTGACGAATCTTTTCGAAGTAACGTTTTTCATTCTTATCATTTATTTCCTTTTGGCGTGATTTACGTTTTACTCAGAGACAGATTTTACTACACACACACATATATATATATACATACACAGTGATTTCACAGTGTTTCAAATATATTTTATACGTTTTGTTTCCACTTTCGAATATTTACGATGTATTCATTTCATTCATTCATTCATCCATCCATCCATCATTGATTATATTTCAATGTTGAAATGTTTAATTAAATTTTATTATTTATTATTCTTTTTATTTTATTAGATTTTTATTTTATTTTATAGAGTTTTAGTACCTATTACTTTTTTATTTTATTAAAATTTTATGATGATCATTAATTATGATTTAAATATATATATATATATATATATATATATATATATATATATATATATATATATATATGACAATTTTATTTATCAAATAAAAAAGTACTTATACATAATAAAAATTTATATTATTCAAACGAGACACATCGAATTGTCATAGTCAATCTAATAAACATCAATTATATCGCAATGTGATATGAAATTTGAATATGGAAAGGAAATTTACGATCTTCCGATATATGCGAAACACGTTAAGGGCCAAAACTTCTTCTTCCAAGAGATTAACGTTGACCATTCGACTGAAATTTATCGTTGCCACCAACAAATACACGCGAGCTCTTTCTATCTTCTTCTTCTTCGTCTCTTCCCCCTCAACCCTACCCCTTACCCCTCCCCCCCCCCACCTACACTTTCCCTCGAGAAACTCGGTGATTGTAAAATACTGCACCGAAAACGGTTTGGTTGGTTCCCATTGCTCTTGAGGGTAAATAAATCTGAAAGTTACGATCCTCAAAAAGCCGAAAAAGTTTTTTTTGTTTCTTTTAGGACGAGATAACATTAATAACAATTCATATATATATATATATAAAAAAAAATAAAAGCACATACGAATAAATCTTATATTTAATCGTATTTATTTTTCATCTTCATCGATTCATTATTATTTCATTGACGATGAAAGAAAAATCATTGATAAAGTTTACATTTCTAAAATTAACAACAGTTTCCATGCTGATTCGTTCGTTAGTCCAATGAGATTAGACTTTTACGCATTTTAATCTCATTATTTGCAGAGAAAGTAACGGCAGCTTTCTTATGTATATATATATGTATCTCCACACACACACACACACACACACACACACACACACACACACACACACACATAAGAAAACATTCGCCTGTTTTATTTTCGCTCGAACAAACATAGCGGTGCATTTAATTAACGACGATTTACACGTTTATGTTTCTCTGTTTCAGAAACCGTCGTTCTTCAATACGAAACCCACGCGGGTGGATAAATCGAACGCCAAGAATGCCAACAATTCAACCAGTAACAACATACATGAAGTTTATCGTACGTAAATAATTTCTACCTTCCCTCCCCCCTAACCCCCTCGCCCCTCACCCCTCCCACCCATAAGTATTTAATTAAACAATTTGATAAACGAATAATTTATTCTGATTTTATTCTTTTTTTTCTTGTTCTTCTCTCTCTTGTTTCTTTTCCCGTGTTCTTCGTTTAATTTGACCAAAAAAATGATTGAAAGTGAGAAAGTTATTTAAAAAAAAAAAAAAAATTTCTCCTTTGTTTGTTTCTTTTTCGATGTCAACAAATCACAGCCGGCAAGTTGCCCATGACACCTCAGGAAGCTCTAAAGTATTATGGATATAGACTTCCGGAATTTGAACGTACCGAGATAGAAAAATATTCGGAAATTTGGTATTTGGGTTTGTCGGCGAATAAAATTCACGGTGAGGAAGGTGCATCACAAAACGGTGGTTACGATGACGAAAATGGTAGTTACAACAAAGTACTGCACGATCATATTTCATACAGGTAACTTATCACACATTCTTTTTTATTTTCATCTCGATAAAAAATATCTTTCACAACACACTTTTTTTTTATTATTATACAGATACGAGATATTAGAAGTAATTGGAAAGGGTAGTTTTGGTCAAGTAATTCGAGTATTCGATCATAAGACAGGTCAACACATTGCAATCAAGATCATCAGGTAATTTAATATACTCATATTTTTTTGTATTAAAATTTATTCTATTATTATTATTATTATTATTAACACATATATTTTATCGTAGAAATAAAAAGAGATTCCATCATCAAGCACTGATTGAGGTTAGAATCTTGGAACACCTGAAAAAGAAGGATCTGGATGCCGATGCATCGCACAATGTGATACACATGTTAGAATATTTTTATTTCAGGAATCATTTGTGCATCAGTTTCGAGTTAATGAGGTTAATATATTATAATTATGATGATTATATAATTAAAAAATGTCAAATATATATAAAATTGAATCTATAATTTGTTTTTGTATTTTAATAGTTTGAACCTGTACGAGCTAATCAAAAAGAACAATTACCAAGGATTCACCTTAAGCCTAGTACGAAGATTCGCCAATTGTCTGATAAATTGTCTTAGACTACTTTATCGAGAAAATATCATTCACTGTGATTTAAAACCGGTAATTATTTTCTACATATATATAATATAATATAATAATAATAATACAAATAATTTAATCAAACGAATGCTTACAACTATATATTCATATTAGTTAACCCAAAAAATAATATAAAAATGTAAAAAAAAGAAAATTGTTTTACAGGTTAACATAATTTAGATTTACAACAATGTTGATTGTTTTAACAAGAGAACGTATTTTTTTTGAAAAGAAAACAATTGTTCACAGGAGAACGTACTTTTAAAACAACGAGGTAGCAGTTCACTCAAAGTGATAGACTTTGGTTCTTCATGCTACAGCCATCAACGTGTATATACGTACATTCAATCGAGGTTTTATAGAAGTCCAGAGGTTATACTTGGTCTTCCCTATGGCAAAGCGATCGATATGTGGAGCTTTGGTTGTATTTTGGCTGAACTTTATACGGGATATCCTTTGTTTCCTGGTGAGGACGAGATAGAACAACTCGCGTGCATCATGGAAGTATTAGGACTTCCTCCAGAACACATCATCAATAACGCTTCACGTCGCAGACTCTTTTTCGGTAAATATATATCAATTTTTTTCTTTAATGTCAAATTTTCATTCCATAAATTCGGATCAAAAGTTCAACCTTAAAAAATAGAACAGAAACGTGTGTGGGAGTGTATGATATGCAATTGATGAAAGAGATGCTAGAAAACGAGAGTGTGGGTGCATGAATATATTGCAAAATTGATGGAAACAAAAAATATATATACATATATATATATATATATATATTACTTGAAATTACAGATCAAAAAGGTGTTCCACGATACGTTGCAAATAGTAAAGGTAAAAAGAGATGGGCTGGCAGTAAAAATCTAGCGATGGTTCTACGATGTACCGATACACAATTCGTCGACTTCGTTAGCAGATGTCTCGAGTAAGTTATACACAAAGTTCCTAGCGTTAAATTGGATTTATACTGCTAACTATATATACAATTGCGAACTCGTGTTTCTACGCAAGGAGATAATCTAATAAAAAAAAAAAATAGTTTTAAATTTAGAACGATACCATAGAAAATACTTAAAGAATATATATTACATTAACATTACCTTTTCAATGATATTTTTAACTCTTTGAATGCTATGGACGCATATATACGTGTTCGTTAATATTAATTAATGAAATTATATTCAAAAAGATAAACTTTAATTATTAAATAATAAATGATTGATAATTGATTGATGATAGTTTAAAAAAGTATTCAGCACTCAAAGGGTTAATCTGTAACGTAATACGATCATAACGTTATTGATGATTAAAAATAAATGTATAAATAAACAAAATATAGATATAATTGTAAATCAAATTTTAGGTGGGATCCGAAGAAACGAATGACCCCGGAAGAAGCAGTACGTCACGAGTGGTTGAGTTCTTCATTGGTTAACGCGAGTTCCTCCTCGTCGTCTTCTTCGTCTACGATGACATCGTCAACAACAACGGTGAACAACACGGCGAACAACGGTAACAACGGTAACAACAGCAACCCTACTACTACTACTTCTTCTACTACGGCAGCTGTAGTCGAAACGACACAATCATCTCACGCCCAAACTGTAACACGTCTGACGGTTAGCGAATCGTTGCAGTTACCTTCAAACATGGAATACGCGCCCTACAGTCTTCTCGCTCTCTACCTCAAGCACGATAAACACATGAAGAGGGTAGGCGGATCGGAGAATTCTAAGAGTAGCAGCAGTGGCGGTGGTGGTGGCGGGGGTGCTGGTGCAACGGACAATTCCAAGAGTAGCAGCAGCAGTCTCGTCGTTAAAAGCAAATTAAATGGTAGCGCTAGTAGTCACGCATTGGCAACAAGTAGCGTACAAACAACAACTACGTCAAGGCACGCATCTACCGGTGACATTGTATCCAGCCTGGACCCTAATCTCGACGATTCAGGAACCTTCCTACCACCGATATTGTGAAGTCGGGTTTATGCTAGCCACTTTTAAACGTCTCTCTCTAAACTTCGAGTTCATTTCTCGTTCTCGTTCTCTGCCGTTATATATATATTCCTTTTTTCCTCTCTTTTTGTTTTTTTTTTTTTTTTTTAGATCGGAAGATTTTCTGGAGGAATCGATCATTTTTGTTCTGTGTTGATCGATATAATAAACTGCTGCCTAGATTATATTTTATATTAGCTTCTATATTATATCAGCTGTGTGATCTTATTTTTTGGAATTTAAGAAAATGCAACAACCATTCTTCCGGATAGCGTACACGGAATAATAATAGAAGGATTAATAAAAAGAAGAAGCTTTATTGATATATATATATAATCGAATAGAATGTTACTCAATAGAGTGTTGATAGTCAATTTGTTTTTGTGCAAGCTAATAACGAAGAAATCGATTCGAAAAGTGCGTACGTCGCCCCAGGTCAATTTATTATTAAAAGAATTGTTGTTGTTCAATTCTAAAAGTTGTTAAAAATTTTTAACGACTCAAAAAAGCGAGAGGTATGATCTCATTAAAAAAAAAAAAAAAAAAACACGCCCCCTATATATAACAACGAACGGCGTGTTAATAAAATCGATTAAATATCACGAGTGGAAAGATTCTTTGTTTTTGTTTTTTTTCTCGATTTTAAAGAGACAAAAAGAAAAAGTACGCTTTTCAATTTTCTATGAACAATTCGTTTTCGATAATGAAATCAAACACACGTTGTCGTAGAAAAATATAATAGAAATGTGAGAGAGAGAGAGAGAGAGAGAAAAAAAAGAAAATACGTGATGAGAACGAAACAACAACAAGTAGCAGCACATGATGATGATGATGATGTTGATGATGCGCTTAGAAATGGCTAGCCCCGTGTAGTAAAACGCTTGACACGTTCTCTCTCGATGCCAAAAGGGCTTTAGAAGATATTATCGATTTAATTCTCAGCCTCTCTCCCAACCCCCCAACCCCCAGACCCAACCCAATTCAATTCAACTCTTACTCCTCCCTCTAATTTCAAACTACAAGGTTGAAATCGAAATTGCACGTGTCCTCGAAAACTTTTTGATTTGGTTGAATGAAAAAACACATGATTGATGAAACCTTTCAATTAAAATAATGGGGGGTAAAAAGTTAATCAATTGAGTTTTAGAAAAATCTTGATGCTTTTTTTCTTTTAATGGAAAAAAAACAAGCCGTGTTAATCAACCCCCTTAAACCCCCATCCACAATCGTGTCCAGTAAATTTTTCAAAAAGAATCAAAATATTTCAATCGAACGACAAATTTCTGACAAAACCATCTCGTGGTTGAGGAGGGAGAGGGGGAAGGATCGTAATAAAAATCGTGAAGAAAATTATTCCGTGTGTATATTGTGTGTGTGAATCAAATATGTGTTTTTGTTCTCGAATATGTATAACATAAAATGAAAAAGAGAGAGAAAGAGAGAGAAAGAGAGAGAGAAAAAGAATGGAATTTCGTCGATGATCAAAAAAATTTACGCGACACAAACAATCATTGACAAAAAAAAAAAAAAAAAAACTTTACAATAAATAATCTGAATAATTGTCGCGTTTAAATCGATAATCTTTTAACGAGATATATATATATATCTAATTAATTATTGTTTTTGATTTTTAAGTCATCGCAGTAAAATGGGCGAGGCTTAAAAAGAAAAAAAAATAATAATAATAATAATATTCTCTATTATAATTTAATGAATATCGTCCGTGTAGTGTGTCGAATGGATTTATATTTTTTTTTTCTTTCTTTCTTTCGTTCATTACTTATAGTAGAATAATAATTGTTTAGCAACGATGACGATGAAAAAAAAAAAAAAAAGATAGAAAAAGGGGTGGGAGAAAATGTGTTATTCGAGACACATTTTTTGAAAAAATATTTATCGACTCCTTTTTTTGTTTATTAATTTATTTTTTCATCGTCACGTTGATGAGAGAAGATCTGAGATGAGATATGTTTTTTTTTTCTCGCACGGTTATCAAACGGCTGAGAAAAAAAAAAAGAAAAAAAAAGAGACAAGAAAAAAAAAATCTCGATTCAATAATAATAAAATGAGAATTTTGCAAGAAGGAGCAGCAATCCTTTGAAGAAAAAGTTAAAGTTAAAGTTAAAAATAAAGAAAAATAAAATAAAAAAAAAAATAAAATAAAAGTAAAGTTATAAAGTATAAAATAAATGATAAAAACAGAAACGAAGTTGTGCCCCAGTTTCGCGAGGCCTGTGTAGTAGTCTTATTGTGATATTAAACTACCACTGTCTTATTTAGATCTCTGGTATTAAGAATTAATAACGATCGCGTTAATAATTTCATTAATATTAATACACACTAATGTTTTTTTTTTCTTTCTAATGAGTATTGCAAAAAGAGAAGAGAAAAAAAAAAGAAGAAGAAGAAGAAGAAGGAGAAGAAGAAGAAAAAAAATTAACAAAATATCGCTACAAGATTATTAATTACATGATTAATGTGTGAAAGTTTAGAAAGAAAGAAAGAAAGAGAGAAGAGAGAAAGAGAGAAAGAGAAAGGTGTGATTTAACATTGATGAAGATTTTAAACATTATCTTGTAGGATTGTACAGCTTTTAATTAAGTCTGCGATATTATATTCCTGAGTATAACAGCAGCAACAGCAGCAACATGCGATTTGCTTGCGTAATCGAATACGTAAAATGCCAATTTCATTCAAAATTTCCACATCATATGAAATTCGTCTTTATATATCGATAATAATGCTTCTTTTTTTATTATTATTATTATTGTTATTATTATTACTATTATTATTATTATTATTATTAATAATATTATTATCATCATCATCACTACTATCCTTTACTTTTATTACAATTAATATTAATATTATGTATTATTATTATTATTATTATTATTATATTATTATTATTATCATTATTCGTACGATTACGATATTATCCAGTCACACGTTAAATTACACCAATATCTTTATGTAAAAAGCGATATATACATATACATATACATATACATATATATATCATTATTTCATAGATCGTAAAATTTAATTCACCGAGATTATTATTCATCATCGACGTTCCAATTGTTTCAAATGTTGGCGTATTAAAAAAAAAAAGAAAAAAAAACATCAATGTGAAAAATATCCAGGGAACACACACACACACACACATGTCTTTTAAGAACGCGGAAGGAGAAATTTTGAATTTGAATTTCTATCTTTAGATGATTCAAGACGATTTTAATAAAAAAAATATCGTAAGAATCACGAAAGATTGTTAGTTATATATATATATATATATATATAGTTATATAATTGGCAAAAAGAACAAAATTTGGGTCAATTCAATCGAGACTTGTAGAAAATCGAAAATTTCTCTTCCTTGTATTATTTCGTATCAATGTTTTTTTTTTCTTTTCTATTTAATTTGATCGTGTTTAGATATTAATTAGTACGTAAAAAAAAAAAAAAAGAAAATAGATCAATCATCTGTCATTGAATCGTCCACGTTGTCTCCACCTCTCACTTTCATAATTCTTATAGATTTTTTATAATCAGACCAATTATAAACTTGGTCCAATTTATAAAGAGAGGGCTTATAGAAAAAAAAATTAAGCTTCATTAAAAATCTCACAACGCGTTAGAAAAACGATTCATAAATTAGATATATATATATATATATATATTTGATTTACCAATTTTTCAATTGAGCTTTTCCCCATTTGATCTATCATTCCTAATAATAACAACCCCTTTTATCGGCTTTAAATAGGGGTAGTGGGAAAGGGGTAAATGTATTAGACATTAAATGAACGATTCAATTCGCGTAATAAAATATTCTTTCACGACTGAGATGATCATTAGTTTATTAAATTTATCGTGGACCACCATATAATAATATCTTGTTCGAGTGTCCATTTGAATGAGAAGAGACAAAAATAAAAATTTAAAAAAAAAATAAAAATATAGATGAGTAAGTGAATCGTAACAATAAAAAAAGAAAGAAAAAAAACTCGCGTACGGTGTTAAATGTTTAAAAATAAAAAAAAAATAAAAAAAATAAAAAAATAAACAACAAAAAGTACTTGCGACAAGACTGACCGATTGTATACAATTTCTCATCCAACAATCTAGCGTCGTTCTCTCTCATTACGTATTTATACATATTACATATTACATATTACATATTACATATTACATATTATACATACATGTAACAACACACAACACAAGACGACGCGTTCGCGGATCTTTTAAGATTCTCTTAAATCGTGTTTTTTGTAGGGGTCACCAATTAGAAGATTCCAATTTTTAGATTATAACTTATTATAATATTCATTTCTTTTTTGTACCCTAATCAAGGTCACAATTCTTTACTTTATTCATAATTAAATTTCTAATCAACGACACTAAATATTTATAATCTCCTTTTTTTTTCTAATACACACTTTAAATGTCTTTTCAAAAATAATCGCGTTCGTTGAAAATAAAAAAAATAAAAATAAATAAAAATAGAAAACAATTGAAATATAGTCTCTATTTTTTTTTTTTTTTTTTTTTTTTTTTAATAGAAAAACAAAAAACAAAATTAAATTATTAACGTCGATGATACATAGGGAAATATTAATATACTTGCATATTTGGGAAGAGAAACAACAACAACAACAACAACAATAACAACATTGTCAGACATTGTTTATCGTGTTGCTGTCTATTATCACGCCTAATTAATATTCTTTGTTCTTTCTAATTAAATTCTATCGCAGCCGTTCTTCAAATTTTTCCGTATGCGAGATATCTAAACGAGAAAAAGGGAATGAAATAAACCGGGGGTGGGGGATTGGTCAGAAAAAAAAAATACAGAAATTAACGAGAGTTATCATCTTTTCGCGAGAATGAAAAGGGGATGGTGAGTTCGATGAACTCGAACGAAAAAGAGAGGAGTTGGAGAGGGGAGCGGGAGGAGAAGAAGGGGGAGAATGGGGGGGGATAAGTTGTAAGTTTTAACGTTCGTGTAGTGAATTATATAAGAAAAAAATCGAGATAGAAATTAAAGAAAAAAATAAAGAAAAACAAAAAAAAAAAAAGAAATTAAGAAACCGAGTATAATATACAGTGAAGGAGATATCAAAACTGTGTATAATAAAATAACGTTTTAGAGTAATATGTATGAATAAATATGGTTGCATGAAAGTAGAATGTATGTGATGCATGTGTGAGAATGCATGAAAGAGAGAAAGAGAGAGAATAAAGAAGACCGAAAGAAAGAGAGAAAGAAAAAGATTGAAAGAATGAATCATATTTACGTGTACGTGTGTATATATAATAATATATATGTATCTATAGATATATATATATTTATTATATACATATACACACTTGTACGCGTATTTACTTTGCATATACATATTATATACGAGTATGTATTAAGATAATAAATCACACGCAAACAAATAATAAAATAAAAAAAGAAAAAAATAATAATAATAATAATAAAAAACGAGTTAAATATAGTAATTAAACAAACGTAGATATATAAATAGCGCATTAAGAAGTAATTATAACAACCCCATAAAAACTCGGGGGAGGTACCCTAAACAAGAGAGAGAACAAAATAAAAAGAAAAAGAAAAAGAAATGAAGAAGAAGAAGAAGAAGAAGAAGAAGATGAGGGAGAAAAAAAAGTAAGGAAATAAAAAAAAAAAAAAAAGGAAAAAAAAAATAAAGAATACTGTTTAATTGTACAGCCCTAAGTTTTTAGTTGTGTTCATTATTATATACAGCGGGATCAAATTGTATGTGTATAGGTGATACTGTTGTATTTAATCTTTTAAGTCGAAGAAAAACGCATTCGCACACAGTCAAACGTGTATATCCGTGCGTAGTAGATACAAAAAGAAAAAAAAGAAAAAAGGATTTATGAAAAAATGAATTCGATGATAAAGACCGATAAAATATCGATCCCAATTTCATACACGAAAGAAAAAGAGAAAAAGAAAGTAGGGGGCGGGAAAGAGGGAGGGAGAGTGGGTGGGGGGAAAAAAAGAGAAAAAAAGAGAGAGGAGTATAAACTCCATCTTTTTTTCTTTTTTTTTATCCAATCAACATTGGATTTTTAAGATCAAAATAAATACTTCAAAATACTTATATATCGATACGCGTAAAAAGAATTAAAATGGCGTACGCAAAAAGCTTTTCAGATTGCAGTCTAGTCCTGGACATTTTGTGATCAGAGTTTTAGAAAAAAAAAAGTGAGAGAATGAACACATGATGGAGATGATTTTTTAACGAATGAGTATGTAATAAAAAAAAAAAAATTGTCTCTAAAAGGAATTAAAAAAAGAAAAAGAAAAATGAAAACCCTCCAGAGCGTGCGAGAAGTAGTGTGCATGCGTGTGTGTAAAAGGTTCTACTACTACTAGTAGCGTATATATCTAAAAAGAAGAAGAAGAAGAAGAAGAAGAAGAATAGGAAGAAAATAAAATTAAAAAAAATAAAAACATCAGATTGTAAAAGTAATTTAACGAGTTTAACAGCCCCAACGTGTATAGATTTATCGACATTAAAATTAATTAGTATAACTTGTAACGCATGATGCGTTTTAAAGATAACATAAAAGAAGAAGAAGAAAAAAAATAGATAAATGAGAAAAGAAAATATGGAAGAACGATCAATCGTCTGGTGAATAAAAAATTACTAGATGAGACTCAATTTCCTTCCAATTTCGATCTCTCTCTCTCTCTCTTTCTCTTTCTTTTGATCCTTCTCTCTTTCTCTTTTTCTCTCTTTTTCTACATCGATTCTCTTCTTAAAAGAAAAAATACGTATAAATGCGCGACGGCATTGTGAAAACATCAACATCTATCATTTCACACATTTTACATATTTATTAGAATAGTAGCGCATCGCCGAGTGTAGATGGACAATCATAGGTGGTAGTTATACGCCATTTTGAATTTGCGCGTATTTAACGAAGCTTATTTCACATCTCTGATCCTTTTATTAGAAATCAAATGCGCGTCGCGTAGATTAAATAAATATCGTATCCGATTAATTACGAATTGTGTTCCGTCTTTGAACTTTCGAATAAATGAAAAATATGTTCGTCCAATCCTCAAAGACGAAAATGACGAAGAGAAATTAAAAGGAAGGATTACGAATCGTTTGTCTCTCTCTCTCTCTCTCTCTCTCTCTCTCTCTCTCTCTCTATGTATCTATCTATCTCTCTTTCTCTGTCTGTTTTTCTTTCTTGTGGATGTCAAGTTATTTTTATTGGGAGGTTGTCTTTCATTCTCCATATTTGTCGACGACTCGTTGATCAATAATCAACCACCCTTCTTTTTCTCTCTATCTTTCTCGTTCGTGTGACGAAGAAAGAAAGATAAGAAGAGAGAGAGAGAAAGAAAGAGAAAGAGAGTTGTAATGAAACGATTGCACGATGATGATGATGATGATTATGATGATGATGATGTGTAATTTTCGCGTTAAAACAAACAGACGGGTATACATACACCTTGTGTTAAGCGTAAAAAACCGTCATTTGCAGCAACAGAACGCGAAATCGTCAATTTATGCCTGCAATCTTTAATTATAGCAAAACAAAGAGAGAATTGCTAACGATAAACGATTATGATAATGACATTATTAGTATAAAATAATAAAAAGTATATATATATGTAATGATACGATACTGAAGCATCATCATCTTTTGTATCATTTGTTCGTTTGTTCTTATCTTACTGCGTTTGTCTTTCATTATTAATGCAATACCAAGATGACTCGGTTTCGACTTAGTATCTTGTGTGTAAATATATACTAATAAAGAAAATTATAGCGAACGGAGGAGGAATCAATTATTATTTTGGTCCCAATTATTTGGTAATGATTTCAAATAGATATAATATATCATTGAAAAATGAATTTTTTCTCTATAGCAATTAAAACATTTTATTTAACATATCAGTATATTAAATATCGTGATTCATTTTAATTAGAGAAAAATAAAAACGATATACCAAGCTGGTAAATATATATATATATATACGTATATATATATATATATATTGTAACTAATAAGAATTAACAAAATTATCAAATATTGCTCGAATATAAACTTTTAATCCAGATTACGAAATTACGACGAACGACGACGTTGAAAGAAAAAAGAAAAAAAAAGAAACAACATGGAAATATATAAAAAAAAAAAAAAGACAAATAGAGAGATTATACAACGGACAGATAGAATAGATTAATAAAATCAAAAAGTCAAGAGAAGATTTACAGTTATACCGTAGAAAACAAAATAATTGAAGTACGTATTATTTTAACGAAGAAGCATCAGATAGATTATCAAATCTTTACGATAATACTAAACGAGAGATATTATTAATTAATGAATGAGAAATTTTTGCATGCAAAAATAATATATATATAGATAAGTAAATCAGCTTGTAAATGGAGAAAATTCAGTTATTTAAAAATGAGAAAGAGATATAATACGATTCCTTCACAACGGTGCTACCTTCTTCTCTCACCCTTCTGTGTCTTGCGCTTTTCTTTCTTCTCATCTTTCAATTGCTTCTGTTTCTCTCTGTAATTGTAAACAATTAATTAATTATACTTCATTGTTGCACAATTGCATAAAGGAATATACAAAAGTTGAGAAAAAAAAAGAAAAAAGAAAAAAACTTTACCTATCTTCCTTATCTTTCTCTTTCTTTTTTTGACTTTCTAATTTTGCTTTTTCTCTCCTTTCCTTTAATTGTTGCACTATATTAGCAGCATTCAAATTCTTCTCAATACCAATTTCTTTACCACCACCAGCACCTTCCTCTTCCCCGTCACCCTCGCTATCCTCTTCATCGGACATTTGACTGTACTGTGCTAATATTGCTTCGCGTATTCGTCTTTCTTCTTCCGTATAACTTTTTTGAGTTGTAGTTGGAAGACTCTGCGACTCCAACATACGTGCCAATCTGACATCGACATCTTCAGCTGGAACATTAGGACTGGTAACTGTCTCTTTTGGTAACCATTCTGCCCAAGCACTTAGAATTTCAGTTACATGCTTGCTTATATTATCTTCCTATAAACAAAAAACAAAAAAAGAAAAGATTTATAAATTTGTATTCTCTTATTACTCATAAATAATAACATTTAGTTCAAATTGGATCAATAACATTTTATTATTTCATTCTATGAGCGTGCGTAATTATCACATATACATATGTACTCTCACATAAAATGTGTAAAAAGAAATATACATATATATATATATAAATGTTATTTCTAATGCATTAAAGAATAAACAATATAAGAAATATTCTCACAGCATTATACTAAGAATATCATTTTGTCATATAAAACTAAAAATTTGTGTGTTAATAATTTTGTAAAGAATATATATATACATGCCTATAAGCCATGCCATATTGAAAAAAAAAAGAAAATAGCTTCTGCTATTTTTGACCGGCTAACTTTTCTCATCTACTAACACCAAGCACATTCTAACCTTACAATCCGTGTCGTCCTCACCGTTATGCCCGCAAGTATGCTTTCAAGCGCCTCGACTTTTTCATCCTCCGTTTCATCCCCTTCCAATATTCCTTTAATGTAAGATCCGAAGACACCCTCGTCGGTATTTAATTCTTGTAATTTTGTGCTTAACCAGGTATCAAACGAATTCGTTGCTGCGACCGCCATGTTCGGCGTTTTCCGACACCTTTGATTGTTGGTTATAATCCGGTAGATAGCGACAGATTTACTTGCAATGATTAGAGTAGACATTAATTAACAAATTTTTATTCACTTAAGTAATAAAAATATTACGAAATTAAGTAAATCTTTTGTTTTTCTCATTACTTTACAAATATTATAATGCTCGAATATTTAAATGTTGTATTATAATATCAATTATAATAATTATTCATAGAATGCACCAAAACAGTATATTGTTTATATAATTAATTCTTATATTAATATTTTTTTTCTGATTTTAATAATAATAAGGATTATGTAAATCATCCAGGTATAGAAATGTTTGAACAACATTTTTGTTGATGATACAAATACAATTCTTCAATGATTTTAATGAACAGTATCTCATTTCAAAGATGAAATTCCAAATCTTTCATACATACTTTTTTAATTTAAAAAAAAAATCATTACTTTTATGCATAAATTAGTCTCAAGAAAATAATATTTTTTAAAATTAATATCATAGTTCATTGTCATAAAATATACAATAATAATAAAAAGATGTAATTAATAGTTAGTTTTGAAAATATACATGATTGATAAAATATTTGGTTTACAGTCGGTAAGGCAAGAATCTATCTTACTATCAGTCGATTAATATATAATCTAGTTTTTCATTTGACTATGACAATGACAACAATTACGAGAAAAAAGAACACTAAATTCTATTTCACTTGCTTTAAATTAAAGATGATGAAATAGAAAGAAATACTATCTATCATCTGCTTTAAATAGATTACTCGAAACAATTGCACAAAGATATTATTATGAGATTTTACTTGTAGATAACAAATTTTGTGCAATAAAATGCAATAATCTTTTTATTCATGTACAATAAAGTTAGTCGTGTTCGTAAATCAAACAATCAGCCATCTATAATAATAATAATTTATTTTTGTATTTTATATATAAAAAATAAAGCTTAATGAGATTTTATTTCAATGACAAAAAAAACACAAAGAATTATTATAGATAAATAATATTGTTTAAAAAATATTTAAAAAAAAAAACGAAATAAGTGATTTTATATAATGTCTACTTTTAGATCATACTATTGGCAGATGACAGCGCCATCTGTCTCTTTAGGCTAGCTCCGACAGTCTTCTCGCATTCTGCAACGTACTTGACTGTTCATTTAAGTGAATTGTCTTCGTGTTAAAAAATGAATGTGATCGCGAGATCTGCAAATATTTCACCGTATTTGAAGTCAACGGTGACAGTTGTTTCAAATGGAGTAAGATCGGTAACGCCAACTAATAAAGTTCAAAGACCAGCAATTGTCGTCATAACTCCCGTCACACCTATGGTTAATGAAACTTTACAACAGAACATTATTTCTGGAGTTGTTAGAGTGAGCTCAAGTATTTCAGGTAGGTTCTCATACATTTCTTCTAAACGTTAATTATTATTTTTCAGTTTCATTGGTAAATTGAACTTTTTCATTTATGATTATATAATCATTGCAGTATTGTACATTAACTTGTATATATAGTTTTATTTCTCTAGATAATGAAAGAAATATGAAAAAAAAAGTGTTGTTTTTATTGTTACACAGTTTGTATGTGATTCCTGTTTCTTACACACATTTATAAATATATTAAATTTAGATTTCTTTTACAGCTCCTACACAAATACATCAGACTCGTGGAGCCCACTCTGATATCAAAGTTCCAGATTTTACTGCATATCGCAGAGATGAAGTTAAAGATCCAAATGTAGATAGTCGTGAAAGTGCTGCCTCGAGAAAATCATTTTCATATGTCTTAACAGCAGGTATAACCATTTTATTCATTTAGAATATATGATAGAATAATTTATACATTATTTCATTTTATTTTCAGCTACTGGTTTAGCTGGTGTTTATACCGCTAAAACAATGGTCTACGATCTTGTGATGACGATGAGTGCAGGTGCTGATGTATTGGCAATGTCAAAGATTGAAGTAAAGCTTGATGAAATACCGGAAGGAAAGAATGTAGCATTTAAATGGCGTGGCAAGCCTGTATTTATCAGGCACAGGTATGACACACTTGTATAGATACATTTGTACATGTTATTTAAGTCTTTTGTTGATCATATAAAACATAGACGGTTTTTAAAATGATTCATCTCTTAGAACACAAGCCGAAATCAATAAAGAAGCTGCAGTTGATGTATCTTCTCTTCGTCATCCTGAACATGATAGCGATAGGACGCAGAAACCAGAATGGCTAATTGTTATCGGTGTGTGCACGCATTTGGGTTGTATACCTATTGCTAATGCTGGAGAATTTGGTGGTTATTATTGTCCATGTCACGGTTCTCATTATGATGCAAGTGGTAGAATCAGAAAGGGTCCTGCTCCTTTAAATCTCGAGATTCCAGAATATAATTTCGAAGGAAACGTAGTAACTATCGGTTAATGATGGTACGGTCTGTGTAGTAATAAATCGAAAATATTTAATAGAATAATCGGCATATTGAATCTTTTTCCTAAGAATAGGATAATTAATTAATAATGATTAATTAAATACGTACAGTGATATTTCGTATATTATGAAATGTCCAAGAGTGTATTAGCAAAAACACACACTGTGCGTTTATAATATTAAAGTTGTACAAACTCTATAATAAAAAAAAAGAAAAGAAAAGAAGACATGGAGAAAATTGACCGTTCACATATTAATCGTCGATTTAATATTATTTATAAATTTGCTAAGATATCTATACTTACAACAAGAAGAATTGAAGAGAGTGAGTTGCGGCTGGAGGAACGAACGTTCATTGTAACATTCGATAGGTAAAAAGAAATGAAATATAAACCTGTAAAGTATTACAAACAGTTTAATTTCATTGAGAAATAAATATAACCAAAATTGTTAATAATAAACAAATTCCCTTGGAAGAGTGTGCAAATAAAAAAAAGAAAAAAATCCGCGAGTAGTGATTTTATACATTGTAGTATTTCCCGCTTCCGCCAGGTGGCGCTGCGAATCTTCTTAAGGAGAGAAACATGCTTGTTCTTTCGGCGTATGTGACAACGGGCGTCCACGAGGCTCCCGATCCGTCGTTTTTCAGTTTCCCTCGCTGCTGGCAGCGTACGGACACGGTGATAAGAATTGAATTAGTCGCTCCGTCAAAATTCATTTTCGACAAGTCACGCGTTATCAAAGAAAAGTTTCGATTTAAATGTAACCTCGAGCTTGACGCATTTTCTATGACGTTTAGAAATAAATGATACACAAATAGTCTAGCGAAAGGGTGAGAGAAAGGATAGGAGGGAAAAGGGAGAATTATTACGATGCATCGTTCCCACGTTTCTTCTTGTCAACGGGTAGCGGTACGTCGTGAAAGGGTTAAGAAGTAGTGAGCTCGAGATTTCGAGTGAAAGAAAAGGAGCTAAAGGGTTACGTGAGAAGAAGTGGGAGGACGAATGAAAGAAGGTGTCACCAACTTTTCGTAAGTCTCTTTTATATTTAACTCATATATAAATATATATATATATATTTATATGTATCTATATATGTGTATACATGCATATATGTATATGATATTATTTTGTATTCTCTATCAATTTTATAGTTCAAATTTTAAATGTACCTTCCACTTTGTTATCCTTTGATATTTGCCGGTCTGTTTCGTTTGACAGTTGTTCATAGAATGTAGGCTGTCATCGATGAGTAACTTCCTACGACCTAAATCCGCGCTTTCGAGATTCGAAAGTGCAACAAGCCCGCGTTACTTCCTAAACTTTTAATATGTATATGTGTTTATAGACACTTGTATTATTCTTTTGACGTAATAGATGTAAAAGCGCGTGTCATCAATATTTGTAATATATATATGCACATATATGCACATACGTACTATTCCAAGAACGAAAAATTTACAATTATGCACCGATATATCATAAAAACAGTAAATCAAATGAATTATTTTTAATTTATTTAGATTTATTAGAAACAATGCATTTCCTGTTTATCACAAAATATGTTTTTTTTAAATCACATATTGATTCATCGAGAACACAAAAAGAATGGACGTGCATTTGATTAGATCGGTGTTTGGTAATCATCATTTTGATTCACTTAGTAACCAACGATACACGTTTGAATTATTTTCCCGCAATAAATTTTCACACGTATGATTTTATATTATTGAAATTAATTTTTTCTGAAAATATATAATAAATATTCGTTAAAGAGATATTATATTGATTATTCAATAAAAAAAAAAAAAAAAAAAAAAAAAATACGTAAGATATTCAAATGAACAAAAATAACGTAGAAGAATGATATCGCATAAATATTTATTGGAGAATGCACTTTTTTTTTTTTTTTTTTTTTTTTTTTAATGACAATTTTATCTTTCCTTTTGATTTAACTATGCAAATGGCGTTCGACAAAATGTTGTTAGTTATTATTTCGTTTTGTATTAAACAAAAATCAAAACAAAGAAGATCCAAGCAACGAAGAAAAAAGAAAAAGAAAGAAAAAGAAAAAAAAAACATGCGACGAGGTCAAAGATAACCGAACGCAATATGTTGTAAATTGGAAATGTTTCAAAATTAAGAATCTAATGCGAAAAACACATGTGAGATGATCCTATGGTATCAACGAGATAATAATATTTCGAATTTACGAACGTTACACGGTTATTTTTTTCTTGTTTTTTTTTCTCCTTCTTCTTCTAATTTTACAAATTAAGAGAAAGAAAGAAAGGATAGAGATATTTATGCGTTATGTTCGTAGAATTGAGATAGGAAACAACCAAAAAAAAAAAAAAAAAAAATAGTAGAAATTCGTATATAGAATCTTTTATTTCTTATTGAAATATAAATATCATTAAATAAGGATTAAGTGAAATATTATGAGAATTATTTCTCATCTTCGTTCTCTCTCTCTCTCTCTCTATTTTTTTTTTCTTTCTTAGAATGACAAAGCTTGTGTTTATCATTTCGCGAACGTTGAATCTTCAAAATTGTATTTAAGGATTCGACCGTTCTTCTAACATCTAACGATGATGACATTCCGACAAACGCGAGTTATATGGTGTGTATAGTAAATACATATAACATCGTTGGTATATTTATATACCAAATGCGTGTTATGTATATATATATATATATATATGTACATACATACATACATACATACATATATATCCTTGTGCACGTTCCTCGAATGACTTTTAGAGAGACATATACATACCAAACACAGAGTTTGCATCTTTCTACTCGTCAGTAGAGATTACGGTATCTCTTTGTACGCATCTTTCTTCACCATTTCAAAAGGTAAAATTCTATTTGACTTTTTTTTCTTTTTTCATAATTAATAAAGAAAGAGAGACCATACATATAAATATCTTCTTATAGTTTTGAAAGCAAAACGCGAATCGTGTGTGTCACAGTGCGAAGTATACTTATTTGTTGTTAAGAAAAGGATAAGAAGAAGAAGAAGAAGAAGAAGAAATTAGAATCGTCATTGCATTGAAACATCACCTGGTAAGATAACAAGGACATTTTTTGTAACAATAATTGTTATGTTGTGTTTTCTTCTATTTTCAAATCATTTATTCAATTAATAATTAATCTTCTCATCATTATTTCATAAACGTTGATTAATAGTTATAGAGATCATAAATAGATCGATTTTCGTGTAATGTAAATTTAAATATAACGAATTAGTGTTAAGTTTAATGATGAATATCGTAGTATACGAAAATATCGAATTATTTGATAGAAAATCGTTTGAAATTCATCGATAAGGTGAAATACGATCATTCGTAAGGTTCGATGTTTCGATATAATTCAAAAAAAAAAAAAAAAACTGCAATAATACAGCAAATAGAGAGAAGAAAAATAGAATAAGTGTGATTACAAGTTATTCATAATAATATTTCTCGTGCTAACGTTTGCACACGATATAAACGTTTCTCTCCATCTGTTTTTTTTTCTTTTCTTTTCTTTTCTTTTCTTTCTTCTGCTTCTAATTCTTTATGCAGCCAAGAAAAGAAAGCAAGCGAGGAAGTTCACAGTTGGAAAGGAATGCACGGAAGGGACGTTGCAGAATCCAGTTCGAGCTCTCTTCTTCTCCTCTTTTTTTTTCTTCTTCTACTTCTTCTTCTTCTTCTATTTCTAATTCTTCTTTTAGTTTGAGCCTGTCGGATTTTGCTTTTGTGTTATGCATATGACCAAAGTAGAATACATAGAAGTAATAATATAAGAGAGAAACAGAGATGGATGATATACTCGAGTTTTTGGACACACACATACACACACATACATATACAAATACTCTACGTACACACGTGTGGTGGTGTAATGTAGTGTAGTGTGTTGTATGTCGTTGCGTGAGTGCGTACGTGCGTGCGTGCGCGCGCAAATTGCGTTTGTGCGTGTGGCGGGAAAAGCGAGTAGGACACACGCACGAAGAAGTGGAGACCTTCACCGCGGCTAGTAAGAGAGAATCAATAGATGTGCGCGTTGCATCTTTGCGCTAGCCCCTATATCTATCTCTTTCTCTCTTTCCCTTCTCTTCTTCTCCCTTTTTGGGGGTATATACCGGCACGCGCAGCGACACACCCTTTTCCGCTCCTGGTTCCGCCGTAAAAGCTCCTCGACCTTCTACTACCTCGCGAGAAACCTTGTTTCACTTTCTTCCTTACTTTTCTTGTTTTTTTTTTTTTCCTTCCTATATTTTTCTTTCATTTTTTTATTATTATTTTTATATTTTTATTCTTTTTTTCTTTCTCTCTCTCTCTCTCTCTCTCTTTTTCTGTTTTTTTTTCTTAGTTTTTTTTACACAACGTTCATGTTTACGCCGATTTTGTTCTTAACTCCCTAATCGATTTCTTAAAGACTATATGAACACGTAATACTAATCGTTTTTATAGAAAAATATTATATTCGATTTTATTTATATTATTCTAGTGATTCTAGAAATATTTTTTAACGAATCAAATCGTAGTTTTTGAAAGTACATAGTGATTTTTGTAATTTGGGGTCTGTAAAGTCATTGCTTTTTATTAATTACAAATAGAAAGATAATGATAATGAAAAATATCATATTCTAACTTTTTTTCTATGAATGTACCGATGCACCTATCAGGTGCAATTACTAGTTTTTGAAAGTACATAGTGATTTTTGTAATTTGGGGTCTGTAAAGTCATTGCTTTTTATTAATTACAAATAGAAAGATAATGATAACTAAAAATATCATATCCTAATATTTTCTATGAATGTATCAATACACCTGCAAGGTGCAATTGCACTTTATTATTCAATTTAACATTATTTCTAATTTCTTTATCGTACATTTAAAAAATACCGACAATTTTACAAATAGAAAGATAATGATAATGAAAAATATCATATTCTAATTTTTTCTATGAATGTATCAATACACCTGCAAGGTGCAATTGCACTTTATTATTCAATTTAACATTATTTCTAATTTCTTTATCGTACATTTAAAAAATACCGACAATTCTACAAATAGAAAGATAATGATAATGAAAAATATCATATTCCAATATTTTCTATAAATATACTAATGCACATCATATCAGGTGCAATTGCACTTGATTATTTACAACACTATTTCTAATTTCTTTATTCTACATATTAAAAATATCTACATTTAATTAATAAACATTGACTAGTATTTTTGTACACAGAACAAAAACGAATCAATTAGTTACAAAAAAAAAAAAAAGAAAAGAAACAATAAAATGCAATTGCAACCAGATAGTATCGATGCATCAACATACAAAATATAAAATGATGCCTATCCGTGTCATATGATATTTCTATGTGATTTGATTTAACTTTTATTTATAATTAATGAAACGACTAACAAAAGTGCCCAAGTTTAAAATGTATTTCACCCTTAATACAAAATTATTTTCCAACATTTTCAACATTCAGTCATTAACGTTCACTCGTCACGTGACATTCATTTCGCAATATTGAGTCCGATTGTAATAGTAGCGAAGTAAACTAGTCAAAGATCGTATCATCGGTAGTACACGGCGCATAAATCAAGATACATAAGCGGATAAAGGGCTAATTCCCACGTAGCCGACACAAAATGGAGTAATTTCGTCTACTTCATCCTAATGTATACATATACATATATAAATGTGCGTATATTGTGTGCATATGTGTGTGTGTGTGTGTGTTCCTACGAGTACAGCATATCCTCCACCCTCACCTACTCTCCCGTTTTCTGTCCTCCCTCTTCCTCACCCTCACCCCCATGACATCGATCGTTCGCGAAGATACAACACCGCGTCGAGAGCATACCAACTCGTTCTCTTTCGTTTGTCCATTGAATTATTTAAATGGAGGATCGTCCGCGTCTGTGATCGACCATCCCTCCCTCCCACCCCCTTTCACGCTTTTCTTTCCCTCAATTCGATCCAATGGCAGAATATTACCTCGTCATTCTCGTTAATATAACAAACTACATTGTGGAAAATACTACTTCACATTTTATGGGAAAATAGATATTTTCTTTTTTTTTTGTAAAAAAAATATTTAAACAATTTTTTATATTGTTTTTTTGTTTGTTCTTAAGTTGTTATTATTTAATTATGTTCTCATATGATTTTTTATTTTAATTATCTTACGTGAATATACCAGTTGAATTTTCAATGATCACATATATAGATATATGCATATGTAGGGTAATTTTGAAAACTGGGACGTGTTAGTTGCACTTTTTATTGAAATAAAAATAGAAAAAAAATAAAAAAAAATTGATACGGAAAAAATCAACTATTTCTTATTGTATTTTATTTTTTTTTTTATTTTTTTCTTCAATTGTTTTTATTTAATTATTTTCATATGAATTTTAAATCGAATTATCTACGTAGATACAAGTTGAATTTTCATTGAATACACACATATATATATATATATTTTCAAAAAAAGGTAATGTCATAGAAAATTGACATTTGTTGTGCCATATAACTTTTTCCTCTATCCATTTGTTTCTATTGTTAATTAAAAAAAAAGTTATTACCCGTCCCAGTTACAAGATTCACCCTGTACATTGCTGATATAAAACATCAAATATCTCGTAAACTATTGACATTTCGATGACCTTCGTTTAATACTTTTTTACGCAGAATAAAAAAAGGAATCGAATAGTGCAAAAAAGAATATAAAGTTCCAAAGTTAAAAAAAAAAAAAGAAAAAAAGTGCAACTGCATATAGAGCGTTCGTAAATAAAGAGCATTTCGTAAATGCATCGATGCATTTTCAAAAAAAAGTAACGTCATAGAAAGTTGACATTCATTGTGCCATATAACCTTTTTCCTCTATCCATTTTTTTCTATTGTTAGTTAAAAAAAAGTTATTACCCGTTCCAGTTACAAGATTCACCCTGTATATATATATGTAGAGTAATTTTGAGAACTGGGACGTGTTAACAAGTGCACTTTTTATTTAAATAAAAAATATTAAAAAAAAAAACATGATAAGAAAAAATATCGTATGACATAATATTGTTTGAACTTTCAATGGTCTTATTTTATTTTTTTTTTATTACGGATGCACGCACCGATGCACTCGCCTCTTGCAATTGTACTTTATTCTTTTAATGCAACTCTATTTTTTTTTTTTTTATATCAATCAATTTCATTCTTTTTATCGTAGGTATAAAAATATAAATTAAATGTTATAGAAATGTTAATATTTTATGAAATATATTTTTAACGTTTTATACATTACAGGGTGTTTGAGATGTTTTTACGTAAAAACATTATACGTATTTTTATACAACATAAAGCAACACAATTTAAACAATTTGACAATTTTTATTATAAATTTTGAATTAATCTTTCATTTATTTTTTCTTATTTTTGTGCGTTAAATACACTGACAATTTTTTGCATACAAAAAACCTTTGTGACACCCTTTTTATATATACATACACATTTTTCATATTATATAACTTTTGAATACAACTTTAAATGATCTATTTTTATATAACATTATTTTTTTCTTATTATTATTATCATCTTTAAAAGTAGAATGTGCTGACAACTTTTATCAAAAAAAGAAAAAAATACAACCCTCTGACACCCTTTTCATATATATATACACACACATTTTTCTTCCATTGAGAATTTAAGAAGAAGAATAAGAATAAAGTAAGGTGGTACATAGAGAGAGGTTAAAGCATAAAGAAGAGAGAGAGAGAGAGAGAGAGAGAGAGAGAGTAGTGAGAAAGAGAAATATCGACTTTAAAGATCCTTGCCGATATCGAGGCAAAGTGCTTGCTTGGTGTGTTGGTGGTAGTGGTAGTTGCTGGTTTGCCGGAGGGTGGGCGACATGGAGGGATGCGTGGAACGTGTACGCACGGAAAGTCACGTCAAGGTTTGGAGGTCGATAGGACGTTCGAAATCGAAGTCGAGATGGAGAGAAGGAGCTTCGAGACTGGCGAAAGTGACGTAACGCAATGGTAGTTGTAATAAAATAGTCGTTTGAGAGAATGTGGGTTGGTGGGTGGATGGGTGGTGTTGTTAGTGGTAGTGGTAGTTTCGGATAGTCTTATAATCTAATGTAAGATTGAGAAGGAAAGTGTGAGAATATAGTACGATCAACAGTGTCAACGAAAGTGAAAGAGAGAGAGAGAGAGAGAGAGAGAGAGAGAGAGTAAGAAAGGGGGAAAGTGAATGAGAGAAAGAGAGAGAGAGATAGAGATAGAAGTAAATATTGTACAGGTGAAAGTGAAGCTAAAGGTGGTCGAGTTGGAAGAAACATTTGAGGGAGGGTGAAAGGAGGTTAATGATTAGTTCTTCCGAGGTCGGGGGCTGTTGCCGGGTGCAGGTTGCTCTGCCTCCTCTTTTCTTCCTCCTCCTCCTCCTCCTTCTCCTCCTCCTCCTTCTCCTCCTCCTCTTTCTCTCCCTTCAACCCCCTCCTCCCTTTTCACTTTCTCTTTCTCTCACTCTCTCATTCTGCCAGTTCGTACTCGACGCACTTCTTCTTCTTCTTCTTCTTCCCCTTCTGACGCTCTTTTCAACCCCCTTCGTCCTTCTCACTGATTCTACCAAGCTCCAAAAATTTAGGCCCTACCTACCACCACCACCACCACCATCACCATCACCACATCAGCGCAACTATACTACTCCATCTCTAAGATACGAGTGTGAGGGCTTGCAAGGTTGTTCTCCCCTCCAGCAAAACTTTTGCTCAGTACCGTCACAAGTTTTTCATGTGCCATTATCACAAACACACACACACACACACAAATAATATCATCAATATCGATACATTATTTTATTTTTTTTTAACTTGTTGCATTTATATTTAATTTTGTTGTTTGTTAAAACGTGTCATCTTTATTTGAGTTTACGTTCTTATTTGTTTAATAGTTTAGTTTTGTTTTTATCTTATCTTAATTAGAATTGTAAAAAAGGGAATGCTGAAATAGTTGTAAAAAAAAAAAAAAAAAATACCACGTTTCTGTAGTTTACGTCAGGGCAATATTTTTTCATGCTTATCGTGTTCTGTGTCGTTGTGATACTCCTAAAAACGAAAACAATTCGGTGTCTATCACCTGCCTCATTTGATTAACAAATATCAACACTAAGTTTCGTTTTTCTAATGGTTTTTTATAGAAAATATAACCTTCTCTTTGGTAACCATTAGTAATAAAAACATTCCACATTTAACGTTGACTCAAGGTGTGCATTTAATTAAATCACACAAATGTGTCTCATGATATTTCTCCAAAAAGATAACACCATTATAAAAATTATTTTATTTTTGGATTAATAAAAAAAAACTTTTGTTAATAGTCACCTGATATCGTATTTGTTTAATAATAAAATAGTCAAATCAAATAGGAAATCAAAATAATAGGATGAAAACCTACGTGGGTATAAAAATATCGATCGAGAAAAGAAGAAGAGTCTTTTTTTTTTTTTTTTCGAGTGTCATAAAGGAAGAAGACAAGGACAAGTAGAAAAATAACAAAAAAAGAAAAAAAAAAAGAAGAAGATAGGGCAGAGATAAGAAAGAGGAGGGAAAAAGTCGAGATGATGATGATGGTGCGCCGCCCCTTGCAACGTCAGCCCTGGCTTTGAAATACCAACCTACGTAAAAAGAAAGAGAGAGAGAGAGAGAGAGAGGATCGTTCAGAGGACTTTCTAGCGAAAGTGATGGTCGTGGTGGTGGTGGTTGTGCGTGGAAAGGAAAGGAACGTGCGAAGGGATGGTAAACGAAGGGAAGGTAAGGGAAGGCTAGGTAGAACGCAGGGTAAGGCAAGGAAAGTAGCAGCAGCAGCAACAGCAGCAGCAGAAGCAGCAGCAGCAGGGGGAGTAGTGGGGTAAGGAAAAGTATAGAAAGAGAAAAAGAAGAGAGAGAGAGAGAGAGAGAGAGAGATAATGCGTGGCGGGGGTGGCTAGGTCTGGGTTCTGGACGTTGGAATCGTAGGTGGTGGTGGTGGAGGTGGCGGGAGAAGGTTGGTTGGTCGTTGGTGGAGGACGTCGTTGACGACGTCGACGACGACGTTGGAGGAGGAGTGGTGGTGGTGGTGGTGGTATAACCTTGCAACCCTCTTGCGTACGTCGAGGAAGGGGAAATGACAGGAATCCCGGGAGAAAGAGAGAGGTAGTAGTTGTGTGTTAGTAGTGGTGGTGGTGGTTGGTTGTGGTGGTGGATTGTAAGCAGTAGTCAGGGGTGCAGCCGCACAGGGCGGTAGTGACGGGCGTGACGTAGTCGGTGGAGGATGTACGCCCCTGTCAGCGAGGGTACCAGCAACCAACAACCAGTCCTGGTCAATCCATGGTGGTTTCATCCGCCAGGTAGAACGCAACACCAACAACGTTTTCACCTGTTTATTCGCGAGCGACATTATTTTTGATTTGACAAGAAAATTTAAATAAAAATAAAATACTAATATAAATATAATAAACAGAATATAAATATCAAATTGTTTCTCGCGAGAACTCTCGATCGTCGATCGATAATTATAATTAATTATATAACTTATACTACGTATTATTATTTACATAATATATATATATATGTATATGATGTTGGTTGGTTGGTGGTGATTGATTATTATACATGGTGGATCTTACCACCGGATGATATTAACGAAATTATCCAAGAGGATCTACGATCGAGTGTATGAGGGAGGAGGAGGTGGAGGTGGAGGAGGAGGTGGTGGGATAAGGACGTGCGCGAGACGTAGACGTGTGAGTAGTTTGAAATCATTGAATAAAAGATTTATTGTTAATATTATTATTCAATTTGATGATCATTTTGTTGTTTTTTCTTTTTTATTAATATTTTCATTGGACTCGTTTCGATCAAATTCTAATTTGAAATTCGTTCTTATGGGATTCCTGGAAGAGACACGAAACTTTGTGCATTACATGCACGTGTCTGTCTGTACTCACGTAAGAAGCACACGCAAAATACGTGCAACCTGTTCACCTAACGGTATTATATTGATGGGATGTTAGGTTGATTTTCTATGGCTTGATAAACAACGTTTCTATTATCTTTTCATTCATTTTTTTTTGTTCTTCTTAAATAACGAACCAAACATTTCTTTCATAGAGAAATGTGTTTCCCGTGTTTCTATTTCATTCTTTAATTCTATGGAAAATATTAACGATCTACGATTTTAAGGGAAATTTATTACCGCGTGCTCGTTTAGGTTTCAAAGCAAAATGACGCAGTTCTTATAGGAGAGTTTGTTAAAAAGAGTAGAGGAAGACAAAAAAAAAACAGAGAAAAAAGGATGCTCGAATTCCTCCTCATCTTCCTCTTCCTCCTCCTCCTCTTCCTTTCTACTCCTCCTCTCTTTTAGAATCATTGGAATGCGACGTAATTTCGTATATCTTCTCCCTATTTCAAAACGCACCATAAATATTATTATTATTATTATTATTATTATTATTATTATAAATTATTATAGAGATGACAAGAGTAGGAATAATGTCGTTTTAAAGTATCAACAGTATTAACATTAAAATTATGATTATTTTAATCGTAACAACGATCGTATTATTCGATTAATCGCAAGACTTAACTTTAATCGATCGTAGATCAAAAAGAAAATAGAAAAATAGAAAAAGTCATTGAAATAAATTAAACATAACGTAATTTTATAGATGAATATAATATAATAAATTAAATAATATAATAAATATATAATAAATTATGCATAAATATAAATGTTTAATGTAAATTAGGTTGTTTTGAACATTTTTTTTATTTTTTTTTTTGGGTGATAAGTTGAACAATGTTGCATGGGTAATATATACTTTTTTTTTTTTGTATTTTACGTTATTTTATTAAATAATATTTAAATAAAAAATAAATTTAAATTGATATTGTTTAATATAATAATATTAATATTATTTAAAATAATATTAATTAATTATTAATAAAATAATTTATTTATAATTCTACTTTATTTTACCTTTTTCTATACTTTAAATTATTCAAAATAAAAAATATTGTATTCGTAGAATTACTAAAATAGAAGTGAAGTATAACCTATTATTATTTATTTATTATATATTTATAGAAATAAATTTTTAATAAGATGTGACAATATTTAATATCAAATTTAGCGGGAAAACTAGATCGTACCTAATATTAATTATTATTAGTATTATTATTATTATTATTATTATTATATTATTATTATTTGTAATATCATTGATAATTGAAATATTTCTACAATGTTAGAATTTTTAATTTTACAAATTCTTTATTCTTAATTTAAATTTTTAATTTATTTATAGTTATTTATATTTAATTTATTAAGTATATTATTTAATTTTTAATTTTTAATTCTTCATTTATTTATTACTTAAAATAAAACATTCTTAATTTTACAAACTTTTCTTTATAAAAATAAAAATTATTTCTTTATTTATTTATCTTAAAAATCTTTATTTCTTAATTCTACAAATTTCTAATTTTTCTACAATCATCAATGTAAGAATTATCTATTTTATTTATCTACAATTTATCTTATTTATTAAAATTATAAATTATACATTATTTATCTAACTTTGAAAAAATTTCTACATTGAAAAATATTTCAACGTACAAATCTAAAGGTTTGAGTGTACACTAATGTAATAAAGGGCCCAAGGTTTTCTAGTACGTTACCGATTTGTGGCCTAAAAGAAAGATTCTTCTTCTCCTCTAACTTAGGGCCAACGTATAAAGAGTAAAAAAGAAAGAAGAACGAAAGAGTAAAGAGTAAGAGTATGAGTAAGGAAAAGAGACAGACATAGGAAAACATAAAAAGAAAGAAAGAAAGAAAGAAAGAAAGAAAGGAAGAAAGAAAGAGTGGGAGAGATGATGAGTTAGAAGAGAAAGAACACCATGAGCCTAAGCTAGTTTCTCATAGGACAGCAGTACGATTCAAATCAGTGTATGAGTTAGAAACGGGTGGTATGTGTTTCTTCTTCTTTGTTGTGTTGTTTAATCAAACCCAAACCATGAAAAATATTTCTAAAGACATTTCATTAAATATTTGAAGATTTCCGGTTTTTTTTTTTCTTAAACATTTCTTACCATTTTTTATATATATATATCTCTCTCTCTCTCTTTCTTTCTATTTCTATTTCTATTTCTATCTCTTTCGCTTTCTCTTTCTCTTTCTTTGTCTTTGTCTTTCGTTTAATTATTTTTTGTCTCGTGAGCCATCAAAAGTTAAGGGGAGGGTATAAGAAATCAAATTCAAGGTTTTTTTTTTTTTTGTTAAACATTTCTTATCATATTTTTTTTTTTTTTATATCTTCCTCTCTCTTTCTCTCTTTCCTTCTGTTCATTTCTATTTCCATCTCTTTCTCTTTTTCCTTCTTTCTTTTACATTTTATTTTATTTCTTTTTTTTTCTTTTTCTCATGAGTGTCAAAAGTAAAGGGGAGGAGATAGGAAACCAAATTCAAATGCAAAGCTATTTTCGCGCTCATTTCTTTTCTCTTTTGTTATTTGTCGTCGTCACTTTTCTATTTTTTTATTTTTTTATTCTTTCTTTTTCTTTTTTTTTTTCTATTTCTTTCAACACAGTGATTTTTGACGACAACGACGACGACGACGACGACAACAACCAACGATGATGACATTCGCGATTCTCGACCTCCTCTTCTCAGTGGTGACATCCCCCATGAAACATTTTCGTGGCTTCGTCTCCTCGACCCTTCTTACGTATTTGTCTTTTTTTTTTTCTCTCTAAGGGAATAGAAAAAGAAAGAAAGATATATGTATAGGACAGAGACCAAAAAAAAAAAAAAATACAACAGATATTGTTGGACGAAAAGATAGGAATATTGTACTTGAAAAAGATCTGTGCTGTTAATAATTTCAGTAACGTTTCAAAAAAGAAGAATATATATATATATGTATGTATGTATGCATGTATGTGTGTATGTATGACAAGTGTGTAGGTGATGTTTTTAGGAAATATAGGGTGTGGATTACTATCATTGTTATCACGCGAAATAGGTGAGTAGTGCGAATTATTTTCTCGTTCGAATTATTTTGTTCATTTTTCATTCGATTAATTTTTTCATATCATTGATGATGATAACATTTTTTTTTTTTTTTTTTTTTTTGTTAATTTACGAGTACTGTAAAATCTTTCATTCATAATAGATGTTATAATTTACTTTTTTTTTAAATGTAATTTATTTCAAATACGTCACGCACTTTAATTATTCGTAGGAAAATTATCAATCGTTCGTTGTATATTCGTTACACAATTCTACAGTAATAATACATATATATAATATAATATATAATAATAAATAATAAATAAATTGAAAGTATATATAATATAATATTTTTCTAGTGTTAACTAAATTTCTTATTTTTTATTATAAATATATATATATATATATATATTTTTGTTTTGATATTACTGTAAAAATTGTTTCATACTCTTTCTTATAATATGGTATAGAATATTTTTTGTTATCGTCATAATAATCATTGTTCATCCTTCATCATTCCAATCATTATTGTTGCACCCTTTTGTAAAATACGACTGATATCATTGGTTACAACTCACTCTTCTTCATTCTTTGCTTTCTTTTTTGTTTTTTTTCATCGGCACGAATTTTATCTACCCTACGGCGATTATTGTTAGGATTCAAAATTTCTCTGGACCAAACCATTCCCTCTTTCTTTCTTTCTTTCTCTCTTTCTCTCTCTTTTTCTATTACTCTTGTCTTTTTAAAAAAAGGGGTTGAGAAATATTGTAGGGAATAGTAGTAGTAGTAGTAGTAGTGAGTGAGTGAGTGAGAGAGGGTTGACGATGATCGTCGATTGCGATACGTACTTTCTTTTTTTTTGTTGCAGTATCCACTCTATTTGACATCCTCCCTCCCATCCCCTCATTCCCTCCCTCTTGCTATATTTTTTTACGACCATCTTCTCATTCCTATGTGACGTTTTACAAAATTCCCCTTCCCATATCCTTTTTCTTTTTTTTCTTTGCCCTTCTTCTTCTTCTTCTTACTTTTAACTTTATTCTCATTTTAATAACTTGAAAGTAACTTCAATGATATTAAAACTGCAATTTATTACACGATATATATATATGAAATATTAACCTTTTCGTTACTATAGACCATTATTGTGGTTTTGCATAAAATATCACGTATTTTACATACGATAAACATAATGCAGTTATGGCACATCAAATATCACATTATGGGCGTGTTATTTTAATGTTTTGTTTCTTTCAATTAAACCCTTGCACTATTTTCACGAGTCTAACTCGTGTTGAACATTTTAGATCAAATTTGAATAACACGAGTCTGACTCGTGATGAAAATTTGAGGTCTAACTTGAATATGACGAATTTGACTCGTGATGAAAATTTTCGGTCAAACTTGATGATGAAGAGTCAGGCTCGTTATTAAATTTCATGTCAAACGCGAATATCACGAGTCTGACTCGTGCTCTTAAATCTCGGGCAAAGTATAAATGTTTGAATGAGATCTTATCTCTTCTCTTTTCTTCTTTATATATATATATGTGTATTTTATATCTTGTTTCTCAATGCAGTTTACGTGCCACTTAGAATACATTCTTACATTTGAACACATGATTGTTCATCAATTACATTGAACACATTTTTACATTTTTACATTTGAACGCATGATTGTTCATCAATTACATTGAACAACATTCTTACATTTTTACATTTGAACGCATGATTGTTCATCAATTACATTGAACAACATATTTACATTTTTAAACTTGATATTACAATACATTTGAAAATTAAAGTTTTGACAGTGGGGCTCTGCCACTTCGTTTCTTTTCGTAGCCATTCGGGTGCATGGGTTAGGTACGGGGTTGTTCCGAATTTCAACTTAGTGCAAGGGGTTGAAAACTGTTAATATCAGCAACAAAATTACTCAAAAATAAAATGCAGTTTCAATACAGCACGTATTAGTAACAGCCCCATACAGTAGAAGTAGCAGGAAGATGAAAACACGCCCTTAACGAAAGGGTTAATTATTACTAATAAAAACAATTCATCGAACTATTGGGTTGGCAACTAAATGATTGCGGATTTGTTTGGTTGGTACTGTCCACTTTTGTTGATGACCTTTTGCCATTGGTCAGGCAGTGTCATAATGCCACGTTCATCTCTGATCTCTGCTATCAAAAAACTGAATTAGGTGTAAAACAAAATCCACAATGATTTAGTTACCAATCAAATATTATTATTAAATACAACATTCGAATATTACGATGATTACAACAGTCATCACTAAAAACAGAATCGTGTTACGTCAAAACGGAAATGTGGTATGTTCTTTTTTTTTGTTCCTTTTTTAAATTTTATCTGCGTAGTCGTACAAGGACAGATAGAGAAAAAATGAATGAAAGAAAGAAAGAAAGAAAGAAAGGGACCTAACTTAATGAAATAAAACGCGAAGAGAGAGAACGAAATTACCGGGTACGGTAAGGGGGGTTTAGGGGGGTTAAGGGGGTTAGGGGGGAGGGGCACTTAATGCATTAATGCAGTTTTCTTTCTGCAGGAAAATAGGGGACGTAGTAATATTGTTATACCATGTCTCCTGTGTTGTTTTTACCTCTTCGATTCTATCTTTATTAAATCAACCTGACGCATTTTCTTCTTCTACGTTGCGTTTTGTTCGAGAACAAAGTTTGATTATAATTGAGCCAGGTATTTTTTTTCTCTCTTTTTTCTTTTTTTTTGGTTTCTTTTTCATCTTTCGATAAAATACGCGAAACAAATCACCTTTCCTCGAAATAGATACGATGCAATAATAAATTGTTATCGCATAAATTGACGACACACACACACACACACACAACGGTGAATTTTGAATCGTAGGAAAATTAAATATCAAAATTAAATTAATTAACCTGTTAACTGGGGAATATTTCTTTTTTAATTACGCAACATTTTTTATTATTTTATTTATGTTTAAAATAAAATGACAAATCCTGGATTATAGGAAAGTTAAATAAAAAATTGAATTAATTAACCTGTTAACCGAGGAATTTCCTTTTTAATTACGCAGCTTTTTTTATTATTATTATTATTATTATTTATGTATTATTTTTTATATAATTATTTATTTATTATTATTTATGCTTAAAATAACTTATAAGACTATGAAATATATATATTTTTTCGTTTATTTATATATAAAGTACGTAAAAAAATTAGAAAACAAAGATCAAAGATTCCTCTTCCCCTCCTCCTCCTCCTCCTCATCCTCTTGCACCTTATTCTATCTGTGTTTTACCAATTGGCAATTAAGAATCTTCATCGTCATCATCGTTATCATCATCATCGTAAGTATTACGTTTACCAAAACGGCGCGCCCAATTTGCACGGCTTTCAGATATTTCCACGAAATGAAACGACGAAAATTTCTTATAACCCGCGCCCAAACGTCGCAAGTCCCCCGGTGCGTTATGCGATAATTTTTCGCTTCGTTCGTTCGAGAGGATGACATAATACATGCGCGGCCTGCCATAAAAGATTCACCGTAATACCGTGAATTCGTTCTCACGCAAGCATATGACACTCTCTTTCTCTCTCTCTCTCTCTCTCTCTCTCTCTCTCTCTCTCTCTCTCTATCACTCACACTATTCCTCTCATTACTTCTCTAGAAACTAACGCAGAGTATTCTCTTTAATATACGCATAAAATATATGTACACACACACACACTTTGAAATGAGATAGAAAGTGTAAAAAGAACGCGCGCGCTCTACCTACGCTGCAACCCGCGTACAAAATGCGCGTGCGCGCAACTCCGTTTTTCGGCGCTGCAACTTAATATATATATATACATATATACATACATAGATACATACATATTCACATACCAATTCTATCTATCTATCTATCTATCTTTTTCTCTAACATACACATATTTTTCATTCCTCTCTTCACTCTTCACCAACCCCCGTAGTAGCTGTTTTCATCGTCATAGTCGTCGTCGTCATCGTCACCGACGCCCGTCGCCGCCGTCGTTTCGGCGTCGTCGTCCATCTCTCTCTCTCTCTCTCTCTTTCTCTTTTTTCGTGTGCACAGAAAAGAGAGTGCGTACATATATAATGCGTGTGTGTACGTATGTATGTGTAATAGCAGCAGCAGCAAAGGGACGCGCGTGCGGCCCCGCAGCGACCTTGAGCCTCAACAACCCCCCCACTCTTTTAGAATCCGAGTCAACGGCGCCGCCAGCATTTCCCCCACTTTACTCAATTCTACTACATCCCCACCAATCTATGCTGCTCCTCGTGTCGGTTCTATCCCCCACTTTTTATCCAACCATCTTTCTATTCCCACCATCACCACCACCATCACCACCACCGTCACTGCCACTACCACCACCACTTGGGTATGGCTCCATAAAGGTGTCTCCCGTGCGAACCCTCCTGCAGACTTCTTCTTTTCTCCCTGCCTGACTCTTACTCTCCTTTTTTATTTTTTATTTTTTTTACTTTACTCTTCTCTCCTCTCTCTCTCTCTCTCTCTTTTTTTTTTGCGCTTGAATCTATTATGAAGCAGAAAAAATTTTCGTCGTAATTATTTATTTTGCAGCCAGCAATCTTTTGCTATGATCATCGTCAGATTTCAATAACAAATCTGATTGGTTAGTGCATGATAAGTTTTAACGTTTGATTGGAGAAGAATCGGTATAATAATTAGACTTTTATTTTTTCATTGAGAAAAAAAATCGTTGTATCATGAACAGTTTGTTTTTTTTTTTCCTTGTTTTTATATATTCGTATTTTTTTTTTCTTTTTTTTCTTTTGGTTGCAAGAGAGAGAGAGAGAGAGAGAGAGAGACTTCCAACGTGTCTACTACCACCTCTCCGTTTTCGTACATTTTTATCTCGCTGATACGTATTGCATCGTGAATAAACTGAACTCTTCCTTCCTCTCTCTTTCTATCTATCATAAGGAGATTCTATTTTTATGCTTCACGTGGTATTACGAAATCTTCGAAAGAAACTCTCTCACAAAGAAGAAGAAGAAGAGGAAGAAGTTGAAAAAAGAAAAAAAAATGACGAAAAAGTACGTTTGTTTATCGTATCATACTTACGTAATTTTTATAATTTCAATACTACGTTTTTGTGATAAAGGAAATAAAAGAAGAAAAAAGAAAGAAAAAAAAAAACATTGGAAAATATTTGGCAGAAGGAGGAGAGAGATGCTGTTTGCGTTTGCTGTTCCTGCTGCTGCTGTTGTTGTTGTTGTTGTTGCTGTTGCTTAATACTTTTCTACATTATGTGAATTACTTTGACGATGAACAGAGAATAATTTTATGGTTTCTCTTCATGAATTCGCAGAAATGAACGATTACTTGTGTTCATTCTTTCTTTTACTTTTCGGCTGTTTATAATAGACGTGACGTAACACGTGCGGTAGCCCATATCGCACTTCCGTGCCGGAAGGTTCTCCGGGGTTTGAGACAACGAACCCAACAACCAGCCGAAGCCAAAGCCCGTTCCTAATTCTTTCTATATACACTTTCTATATAAGTATTGGTAGAGGGGATGGAATACACTTTGTTTTTCAATCTTTCAAAATAAAAAATGCATAATACATAATGTAACTTATATTATACTTACTTTATATACTCTTTTTAAAAACTTCTTCTTCTTTTTTTTTTTCGTTTAAACGATGACGACAATTCTACTCCCATCTTTTTATTTTACGTAACGGTGTGTGACACCGCGTATGTTTTGGTTAAAATCATATTTGCGGTTACCTGTTTTCGAAAATGTCGATGTCTAATCTACGTCATCCGAAGCTTGGATAAATAGAGAATATGCGAGGGAGTATCACACAGAGAATATGAAACAAATTGTATATCGATAATTTGCGTATATTTCATCCAAAACACGCGTTAAATGAATTCATTTTTCTTTTTTACCTGATAAATAATAATAGTAGACTTGATGTATGTATTTAAATTAAACAACATCCAAACACGTTGGTATTTCTATTCATTCAATTGACGTTAAAATCGTTTCAAGGTATCCACGAATTGTGTCGAACTTTTAATGACGTAATTGACGTAAAACGTCTTACTAGGCTGAAATAAATGAAAAAGAGAGAGAGGTTTGATTGTTTAAAAAATATTAAAGTAAATAATGTTTTAGAAGATAAAAAGAATGAAGAATAATTGAATTTCTTGAAAACACTCAAATAATACGTAAAAGAATAAGAAATGTGAAGGCACTGGCGCTAGAAATCCGCATTTCGTCCCTGGCACGTGTTAGAACGAAAAGTAGCAAATAGTGGTGGGGATTCAGCGATACCTTAGAAGTATTAGAGGGGGTATGATAGAGAAAAAGAGAGAGTTAGAGAGAGAGAGAGAGAGAGAGACACTACCAAAGCGTACCCAAAGTCATAGCCTTAAGCAGTCGCCCCACTGTCGCCCCCACCCTCTCTAAAAAAGTCGAATCGTGCGTTCCTCCTATCACCTCCCTCTTTTTCCTCCTCCTCCTCCTCCTCCTCCTCCTCCTTCTTCTTCTTCATCTATCTATCTCTGTTTCTCCCTCCCCTCTCTCACGTCACTCTACCACCACCGAAAACCGCTGCCAACGCTGTGCCGAAAACCATCGAACTCATACTATTTCGTCCAACCGCATTTGCATCAGCACCGATGACCCATATTCACGTTCTTTTTCTTCGCGACGCGTCCTCCTACTCGTCGGATCCTTCTTCCTATATTTCCTTTACCAATAACTTTACCTAACCTTTTCCTTTTATTTTTTTTTTCTTTCACCTTCTCACCTTTACTGTTTTATTTTTTATTTACACACTTTTTTTCCTTTATCACCTTATCTTATTATTGTTATTATTATTATTATTATTATTATTATTATCCTTTATTTTTTTTCCTTATTTCCTGCCCCTAATCTCCACTTAACGCAATCGCGTAGCAAAAGTTTTGATTTGAAAGTCAATTTGTGCGGGAAAAAGCGCGGGAATTTTGAACAATTTTTACTTTTTTTTTTTGCTAACTCGTCTCTCGGTGATCTATCTTATATATATATAATATAGATTTATATATATATCTTTCTCTGTTTTATTTTTTTTTTATGTATATTTTTGTTATTACTTCATCGACGACGTGTGATCGTCGTCATCGTTGAGGGTGGGGTTGTTGTGTTGTCCATCTTCATCGTCATCGTAAATTGATTGTGTTAACTACCTCGACGTTTGTTTAAATCGATTTTTGTTATATGTGCGAGTGAAAGGAGTAATAGAAAGAGAAAGATAGATAGATAAAGAGAAAGAGAGAGAGAGACAGAGACAGAGAGAGAGAAAGAGAAAGTTTTTTTCTCGTAAGGTGGAGGAGAGGAACTCGTGTGGATATGTGCGCCAAGAGACACGTGTACGCAACATACTCTGTACATTGATCTGTTTTTTTTTTGTTTGTTTCGTTTCGTTTCGTTCACAGTGCCGATTACAAGGTGAATAATACGAGAAAGAGAAAGAAGAAAGATATACATATATATATATATGTATATATCACTTCTCGTTCAGTAAAACGTTGTTACATTTGAAATTGTGTGACAAGAAGAGGGAGAAACGGAAAGAAAGACAAAGTGTATGTATGTGTAAGAGAGAGAGAGAGTGAGAGAGAGAGGGGTGTTGTGTGTAAGACAGATAGAGATAGAGATAGCAGTAGTGCGTAAATTTCGTCGTTGAAAAAAAGAATCTCGGCAAGTTTCATGAATAGACTACGCTTATCGGATACATCTTTGTCTTTACGTTTGACAACCGGTTACGACGATCGGTAATTCCCAAGTAGTAATACTACTACTACTACCACCATCTTGGATCTATTTTGGTAGGTTGTTTCTATTTTTTTATTTTTATTTTTTTATTTTTTTATCATATATATATATATATATATATTTACCTTTTTTAATAATATATTTAATATATTAATAATATACATATATAATAAATAGGTTACGAATTATATATATAAAGGTAGATATTATATATATATATATAATATCTACCTTTTTTATTAAATTTTTTTTAACTTAATTTTTACTTTGGTTTATTCATTTTCCCAAATTTTTTATTTATTTATTTTTTTTTTTGTATAGTTGATCAGCAATAGGAAGAAGGGTTTATATTGCGTGGGGATTGGTCAAAACTAACTTGACATTATCGTCCCGCAGACGAATTTAATTTATTGATCTTTAATAGCTGCGTTTATTTATTAAATTCTCTCACTTGAGAGAGAAGAGAGAGAGAGAGAGAGAGTGAGAGAAAGAGAATCAATAAAAACAAGTTTGATTTATGCAATTGATTATGTTTCTCTTTCTTTCTCTCTCTCTCTCTCTTATTCTTTCTTTCTCTTTCTATCTCTTTCTTTCTTTCTCTCTATCTCTATCTCTTTTTTTCGTCATCGTTCGATTTCTTTCGTATTTTTATAGCTCGTTGATAATATCTCGATGCATTATGTCACTGATAAACGACGTTACGATTCGTGTTAACGAAATTTCATCGAATATAACTGAACCGTGTATTTCTTGTGTGTGTGTGTGTGTGTGTTTTTTTTTGTATTTCTTTTAATTAGGTCAGTAGGGGAAATACAAAAAAAAAAACGTTGTATTTTCGATGTTTTATCTTCTTGTTATTATTATTATTATTTTTTTTTTTTTTTTGGTTAGGTGGTATATAGTAATCGTATAACTGGCGAAATATTTACTATTCCGCGTTTTTTAATTCGAATGGCCTTGCTTCGTATGGCACCATCGATATCAACCTAATTCATCAAGATCGCATCGAGATTATATATAGAAGTTAGCGATTGCAGTCATCCATTAATCGTGTATCCAATCAACAATAATTTTATGTTTAAGTGGTGCCTTTTTTTTTTTTTCTTACGTCGAACGTAAAATTAGAAATTGTTTTTATTTTTTTTTTTTATTTATTTAATATTGAAAAATTCGAACGATGTATATTTTTCTATTTTATGTTTGTCGCATATTTTTTTGTGATATATTAAAAAAAAAAAAATAATAATATATTAAATATATTTTAATATATAAATATTAATATTAATATTAATAAAAATAATATATAGGAATTTATTTTTAATGTAGTTTTGAAAAATTTGAACATTGTTTATTTTTTTAATTTTTTTTTTGTTTTATGTTTGTCGTATATTTATTATATATTTATAATATATTTATTATATATATATATATTCTATTTTAATATTTATATATAAAATAGAATATTTATTTATTATATTTATTTTATTTTCAATAGTATATTTATTATATTTATTCTATTTTTTTTTATGTTTGTCGCATATTTTATAATATATTTAAAAAAAAATTAATAATATATTAAATTTATTTTAATATATTACTTTAATTATTAATAAAAACAATGCTTAGGAACTTTTTTTTTTCATTATTTAGCTTTGAAACATTTAAACGATATATATTTTTCTATTTTTATTTTTATTTTTTTTTATTTTATGCTTGTTGCATATTGTAAAATATATATTAAAAAAATAATAATATATAAAATATATTTCATAAAATCTCGAACAAATCAATCCAATAAAATTATTTCTTACTAATTGTGATCAACCTTGAATATACACACACACGCACCCTAAATTCATATACTCGTATATTATTAAACGAAACTACAATTCACCTATTCATTCTTTCTCATAATCGATCAATAATATCAAATCGGTTTTCAAAGATATGTACTACGTATACTAATGAATAAATAATTTCTGTTTCAGTTGGAAGAACAGTTGGGCACGAGCGCAACAAAGAAGGGCGCAACCTGTTCGAAGGTGGCAGTGACAACAGAGGTAGCGAAGATTACGGGGTGGTTGGGTCTAAGGGTGGCATCATGGACTCTCATCAGCAACAATTTTGTCTTAAATGGAACAGTTTCGGCACCAATCTAGCAACGGCCTTCTCGAATTTATTCCAAAGCGACAGACTCGCTGATGTCACCCTTTTCTGCGAGGGTGAGTTTATTTTTATCTCTTTACATTTTTTTCTTCTTAATAAACTGACCATTTTTAAAATTTTTATAATTCTCTGTATTCATCACGTGGTTGATTTCTTTTTTTTTTCTTTTTTTTTTATAAAACGCGGTATCGTTTGACTTTTCCTTACCGTTTTTCCCGCGCATTGAAGTTTCCAAGCACTCGTAGTCTGACCATACCGTTGGTTCTTACTACTTGTGCAGAAACACGAGTCACAACCACCACCACTACTACCACTACCACTACTATTACCACCCCACCACCACCACCACCACCACCACCTGTGGATGGTCGCGTTGCACTCAGAGACTTTCTCCACTTCTCAAGGAGTTAAGGGTAGAGAAAGAGAGGGAAAGAAAGGTCGGTGCACCGGGAGAGTGCAATGAGAGATGATTGGCCGAACCCTACTTCTCTCTTTCGACTATCCAATCTGAAGAGCGAATTTCTGCGGTCAATGAGAAAAAGAGAGATAGAAAATTCTTCTTCTCTCTCTCTCTCTCTCTCTTTATTCTTTTTCCTCTTTTTTCTTTCATACACAAACACAAATCTTTCTCTCTCTCTCTCTCTCTCTCTTTCTCTTTCGTTCTATCTTCCTCTCTGTATCTTACTCTTTTTTTAACACGTTCTATACTCGTCCGATTGCATCGTACGTGCATATATGTTCTCTCAACCACACGTGTCAGTTCACATGTGTACCATTTGTATGTGTGTGTGTGTGTGTGTGTGTATATATATGCCTTCCCCCGAATGGATGCATCGGTCTCGCTTGCTGCAGCTGTCGTCTTTGCGAAACCGCAGTTTGCAACGAGCCGCGGTGCAATGCGCTCCGGGTTCCTGTTGCATTATGTAGCGCGAATTTAACATAAGTTCGATATATGCGTTCGCGTAAGTTTCAAAGTTCCTCTCTAGTGAGTTTTTATTATCGTTTGTTGTTTGATGAATTATGTCAATTGATATTTCATGTTTTTTTTTTTTAATTAATTTATTTATTTCGTGTGTTTGTTTGGGTTTTTTGTTGGTCATTTTTGCGTAAATTTTTATTTACACTTTTTTTTTACTGTCTCGTGAGATAATTTGTTGATTATTAATTGTAATAATTATTACGTTAACAAAGTGCACGTTTATATTTATCATATTTATCGTAATTATATTGCAAAAAAAGATAACAAAGTGATAAATTATTATATAAACTTTAAGGAAACGTAAATAATGGGATTATTTGAATCATCGTTAATGTCATCAACAACAATTTGTTTTCACAATGGTAATACAAATTATATTAAATATAATATAATATAATATAAAATATAATTTCGTTGACAATTATTATTATATTTTATTTATATTGAAAATATTATATTATTATTATTATTATTATTATTATTATTATTATATTATTATATATTATATTATATATTATTATTAGATTTGTGTTTGCAATGGTAATACAAATTATATTAAATATAATATAATATAATATAAAATATAATTTCGTTGACAATTATTATTATATTTTATTTATATTGAAAATATTATATATTATTATTATTATCATTATTATTATTATTATTATATTATTATATATTATTATTAGATTTGTGTTTCCAATGGTAATACAAATTATATTAAATATAATATAATATAATATAAAATATAATTTCGTTGACAATTATTATTATATTTTATTTATATTAAAAATATTATATTATTATTATTATTATTATTATTATATTATTATTATTATTGCATTATTATTATATTATATTATTATATATTATATTATATTATATTTGTGTTTGCAATGGTAATACAAATTATATTAAATATAATATAATATAATATAAAATATAATTTCGTTGACAATTATTATTATATTTTATTTATATTGAAAATATTATATTATTATTATTATCATTATTATTATTATTATATTATTATATATTATATTATATATTATTATTAGATTTGTGTTTGCAATGGTAATACAAATTATATTAAATATAATATAATATAATATAATACAATATAATATAATAAAATATAATTTCATTGAAAATTATTATCAGATAATATTATTATATTTATATTGAAAATACATTTTTTTTTAAAAATGTATAATTTATTTATATAATAATTATTATAAAATATAATATATTACTATCAATACAAAATAATTGCAAAGATTTGAAATTTGTTAATAAACTTTGTTACACAAATGTTACACAATAAAATTTATATAGAACTTTTGGTCATCGTTGTGTGTCGTCGTTAGCATTGGTGTTAAGTCGATGTATGTGTAACTCAATATGATTTATCAGTGGAAAAATGATAAGGATACTATTATACGCTGACATGTGCGACTAGATAGATATACTGTTTGAATTATCACTAGTACAGAATAAATATGAATTATTAGTTATTTTTCATATCACTTTAACACGGATTCTGTTTCTCTATGTTTTTTTTCTTCTTCTTCTTTCTTTTTTCTTTGCAATTTTCATTAATCATCAATCTCACTATACGTATTAATGCAATTTTTTTTTTTTTTTAATACGAGATAATAATGTAATACTATTTGTTTTTTTTTTTTGTAATTTTAATAATCATCAATCACTAAACGTTTTGATGCTTTCTTTTTAATACGAGGTACAATTTAACATTATTTTTATATTTTCCTTTTAACCCATTTTTGCATCATAAGCGCATATATGCGCCCACTTTGTTTGGCCACTGTGTAACCAATACTTTTAAAATATCGTATAAAAAAATATGTAAAAGATAAATCATTTCATTCATTTGCACCATAAGTGGCATATCTGCATACACACTTCACTGTTAAGTAAATCACCTAAGTTCATACAATCAACAAAAACAAAGTTGTTGATGATGAGAATGAATGTTTCAATTTTTTTCTATACAATGCAAATGGGTTAATAAGAAACTATGACTTTTAAATTATACGCGACTCATGGGTTTTTTCAAAATGATTGATCGAATATCTCGCGAAGAAAATAAAAAAATTAAAAAAAACCTACGTAGAGTATAACTTAAGAACTAGTTTCATGCTTAACGCCGAAAAGACGGTCGATGCAAAACTACGAAAAAAGAGAAATAAAAGGAGAGAAAAAGAGAGAAAGAGTAAGAGAAATAGGAGGGGTCTGGGGTGGGGTGGGGTGTGGGGCAGGAGGAGGGGAAGTAAAGAGGGGTTCGGGAGTAACACGACGCTTTGTCGCCTCGAGAATGGGTCTCTCTTTTCGAAAAGATGGAGGGTGAAACGTAAAAAGAAGGTCGGTAGGTGGGAAGGGTTCAAGGACGAACGAATGGGGAAGGTAAAGGAGCCTTCTGTCGTTATTTCTTTCTCTCTCTCTCTCTCTCTCTCTCTCTCACTCACTCGCATTCTATGTAATAATACTAAAAAGTATTATAGTTTGAAAGAGAACACGTTGTGCAAGTAGCTTAAAGTATTTCGATATATGATTTTGTATAAATAATTTATAATATTGTTAATATTTGTTTGATCTTTTGTTTTTTTTATTAAAATTATAATTTTATATATAATAAATTAATTATAAATTAATTATATAAATTAAGTTCTATATAAAAATTTATTTTATATTTAATAAATTGATTAAAAAATTAATTAAAAAATAATTATAAATATTAAATATTTATTATTTATAATATTAAAATATATAGAATATATAGATTATTATAATTTAATTATTCCACAATAAATATCATTGCAAATATATTGCAAAGTATAATAGTTTGGAAGAGAACACGTTGTGCAAAGTAGCTTAAAATATTTCGATATAAAAGATTTTATATAAATAATTTATAATATTGTTAATATTTGTTTAATTTTTGTCTTATATTAAAAATTATATACCATTGCATATATAGAATATTTCTTAATTATTATAATTTAATTATTTTAACAAATATCTTTGTGCAAATATTACAAAGTATAATAGTTTGAAAGAGAACACGTTGTGCAAAGTAGCTTAAAATATTTCTATATATAAGATTTTATATAAATAATTTATTATATTGTTAATATTTGTTTAATTTATGTCTTATATTAAAAATTATATACCATTGCATATATAGAATATTACAAAGTATAATAGTTTAAAATAGAACACGTTGTGCATGTAGCTTAAAATAATTCCGATATAAATGTTTGTTAATATTTATTTAACATTTTCTTACATATATATATATATATATATATATATATATATATATATAGAATTATTATGAATTATTTTAATTTGATTATTCTAATAAATATAGTTGTGTGTAAAGATGGAAAGAACAAAAAAATACAAAGTTAACATACATGAATTTTTTAACCAGTTACTTTGTACGTGTGAATAATAATCATTGTAGATGTTAGTAGAGAAGAAAAAGGAAGCCGAAAGTAGGACTATAAGTGAATTACAGTTAGTTCTAACAGTCTTTCTATTCTCTTTCACTTCCTCTAGTATATTCGATGCACATAACTATACACCATACTCATACGCATCGGTACTTTGTTGTATCGTCAAGCACGTGTGTGTGTTACACTCTCTTTTACTATATATATATACTTTAAACTTATGTGTGTAATAGTCTTCACTTTTCGTGACTACACGTTCGTCCACATTTCTTTTACGATATCTCTGAATGATGATAATGATGATGATGATGATGGTGTAAGTGTTGTCTTCTGATATAACTGTAACCGAAATTCCATATGAAAGATTTCTTGAGTTAGGTTGTTTCAATGCACCTAACGTAACTCCAGTACACACGTGCATATGATTTAATAATTAAATATTTATAATAAATTTATATATTATTAAATATATAATAATAATAATATTCTAAAATACATAAATAATTAATTTTAATAGTTCGTAATTTTGTTTAAATAATTAAAAATGCTATAAACATTCCTAATCCATTCGAGACCCACTTGCACACTGTATGCAATCATACTAAATTGTTATTAATTATTTTAACTAAAGTATTCGTCGTGATAACATTTTTTTGTATAAATAATATCTTTAGAGTATAAAAAAAAAATAAAAGTTAAAATTTGCCATTGTAACATTGGCAATGCAATATAAAAGAAATGGTTTCTGGTAACCGTGTTCGCAAAAAAATTGTGGTCTCGAATATACGCAATATTTTTAGGCTACCATTTATTCCACCTCGTTCACAATTCTGAATTTTTTTGTTGTTCTTCTTTTGTCAATGATCTTCCATGAACTTTGTTTCGAGTTCATTTCTACATTTTTAATTGCCCGTGTTCGTGACTCGTTCATTCGATTTTAATCTAACTTTGTTTTTTTCTTTCTATTGTACCAACACGAATAATATTATTCACCTGAAAGATTTATTATTATTTATTTTTTTTTCTAAATATTTACAACATTGCAACGTCCAATGAATTTTTGTTTCGTTATACATACTGTTCTTTTTTTTATTATTATTTTTTTTTTTATATATAAGTCCGATACGATAAAAAAAAAAGATTGTAATTAAAATAATTAGCAACGTAAAACAGTTAGATTGTCATCGCAAATTATTCCAGTTAGAACCGCTTATATATATATATATATATATATATTTTTTTTTTTTTTTTGTTCTTTTTTGAGTTGCCACGCGAAGTAATATCACAGACACGTATTCACGAAGTTATACATATGTATGTGTATGTGTGTGAGTCAAACAGAGTTCAAGCAGATCTAACGTTGTGTGCAAGAGACACGTGGAACGATGTTAGGAAACCTTTCGCATATCTCGTTTCCCTTTTTTGGTTTCTACTAAAACTCTCAACTATGTCTAACGCGTATGTATGTGTGTGTCTTTTTTTTTCCTTTTTTTTTTCTTTTTGTATTTTTCAAAGGTGCGAAAATCCTCTTATCGTATTATTTAACATTTGTTTTTTTTTTTTGTTTATTCTTCGCACGAGACATATATTATTCTTAGAATAAAAAAAAAAAAAATTCATTGGTTTCGTGGTTGGTGTCGAGAAATTTAAAAAAAAAAAAAAAAAAAAAAGAAAAAAAAATGAGGCCGGTTGGTGTAGGATATTTCGAAAATGATATTCCACTTGGTGTGCTTTCACTCTGTGTAAATAACGACACTACTTTCTATTCCAACGAATTTTGCTCGGTTATAAGCGTTTTGATTTGTTATTTTAATTATATATATATATATATAGATATGAATATATAAATTGAATATAATAAATAATCACATATGTTTCTTATAGTTTTTATTTTTTTTATTTTTTTTATTTTTTTTTTCAAAATCGAAATGATATGAATTGCTAAACTGCAGGCGGCGGCAGGCTTGTTATATCTCATTATAAATGAATGATAATAATAAAAATAAGAATTCTGTGTCAGTAGATTCATGTCAAGAAGATAAAAACACATCAGTGGTTTTATGGTGTTTATGATTGTGATGTGCCTAATCTGGGTCTAGGAAAATGTTTCTTATATTGGAGGAAGGTTTGGTTCAATTAAAAATTAGGTCATTTTTATTTTTTTTTTTTTATTTTTTTTTATCTTATAACACGAATGCGTCTGTTGAGATAAGTGGGGGATAGGGAGGAGGAGAAGAGGAAGGATGCAACTCCATTGAAACACACATATGTCGGTAAAACTTGTACTCATGTTTTTCGTGTTTGAATTTCACCACGTGTTTAGATCGAATCACGTACGAATTGACGATAATCCTCACTTTTAGATAAATGAAAGTTTAAATCGATATATCTTATATTCGTATGACATTTAAAAGATTTAACTCTTACTTCAATCTTTTTTTTTGTGTGTGTGTGTGTGTGTTTTTTTTTTAACTAGTAGATAGTTTAAATATGAAGAAAACAAGATTGGGTAATTTATTTTCGTTTGATTCAATGACAAATAGTTGTTTTTTTTTTTTTTTTTTAAATATTGGCAGTAACAGGAAATGTATGTAATATTAATTAATATAGAGTATATATGAAATATTTATAAAATATAATAAAATATAATATAATAAATTATATAGAAAATCTAGTAAAATAAAATACAAAATATTATATATTATATATTTATATTTTATAGAAATAAAATAGAAAAAAATACAATATTAATTAATATAAATTATATATAATATTAATTAATATAAATATATATATATATATATATAATATTAATTTTAATATAATATAATAAAATATAATATTAATTTTAATAAAAATATATAAAATCTAATAAAATATAATAAAATATAATAAATTAAAATACAATATTAATTAATATAAAATATATATATATATATATATATATATATATATATATATAATATTAACTATAATATAATATAATAAAATATATAATATAATAAGAAATATAATATTAGTTATAATACAAATATATAAAATCTAATAAAATAAAATACAAAATATTATATATTATATATTTATATGTGTATAGTAATAAAATATAATAAAATATAATATTAATTAATATATATATATATTTAATAATAATAATAATAATAATAATAATAATAATAATAATAATAATAATAATAATAATAATAATAATAATAATAATAATAAAAATATTATTCATTTATATTGTAATAAATCACACGCGTAGTTCTTTTGAAGTTGGTATTTAATTTTTTTTTCTAGCTAGAAAAATCTATTGAGGTCAAATACGCATATGGGTGGGTGCGTATGCGTTGTGAGTCCAAAAAAAAAAAAAATAAAAAGAAATGAAAAAGAAGAAGAAAAAGTAATCCTTTACTAGAAAACGAAGGTCGAATGAAGATAGTCTTTTATACATTACATAAAAAAAAAAAAAAAAAAAAAAAAAAAAAACAAGTAACCACACACGGTGTATATGTATGTATATCCGAATATAGCTGCACATAGTTTTTACTGTATTTATAGATAACGTTATTTCTTTCTGAATATAGCGCTGCCATTGTATACATCTGTTCATTCTTCCGCGAGCTCGCATGAACGAAGACCGACCATCGCGCGTTTACTTTGTAAATCGAACACCACAGTTTAGTATGAATAAAATAGGGATCTGTATATATATATATGTGTGTGTGTGTGTGTGTGTGTGTATATTGTACTCCTCGCAACGGGAAAAGGGTGTGGTTTTATCGAAATATCGATATTTTTCCTAGTAAAAACCTACGAAAACACACACACACATATGTTTCATTTCTTTTTCTTTTTTTTTAATTTTTTTTTTTTTTTTTTTTTGATGAAAGATACTACGTTGTTATTAAAAAATTAATTATTTTAATGAATTAATATATTAACAAATAAAAAAAAAAAGAAATAAAATAGTAGAATGACGAGATTATGATTGAACGAAAATTAAATACTAAAATGTAGCTACACATATGTTTGATTTCTTTGTTTGTTTTTATTGGTTTTTTATACGAACAAAAAAATTTATTTTAATTATTAAATAGCTATTTAAAAAAAAAAGCAAACATTATTTTAATTAATTAACGAATTAACAGATAATAAAAAAAAAAAATAAAATAGTAGAATGACGAGATTATGATAGAACGAAAATTAAATATTAAAATGTACCTACACATATGTTTGATTTTTTCCTTTGTTTTTTATTGGTTTTTTCGAAGAACAAAAAAAATTTATTTTAATTATTAAATAGCTATTAAAAAACAAACAAACATTATTTTAATTAATTAGCAAATTAATAAATAATAAAAAAAAAAATATAAAATTGTAAAACGACTTAATTATGATTGATAGATTATGATAGATTAACAACGAACGATGCTATAACGAACTTTGCTATTAAAAAAAAAAATATATATATATATATATATTATTTTGAAGAATTAAGGAATTAACAAAATAATAAAAAAAAATAAAATATTATGATAAAACGATGATTAAATACCAAAATATGTGTGTGCGAAGATGTCATTCATCTTTCAATTCCAAGATTAGCATCTTCATGGTATTTACGGTCCCAAAAATTTAAATTTTTTACATTATAATACTTCCTGACTTTTTTTCTTCTTCTTTTTCTTCTTTATTTTGTTTTTTTCTTCCTCATATCTCTAACTTTTTTTTTTTTTAAATTTATTTATATTCCTCTATCTTGAAGGTAAACGTGCAACGAGATGTCAACGGAGTAAGAAAAAAATTATTTCTCAATTTGATAAAGTTACAACGTTGTTATTCTTCTATTATATTTCTTTATACATCATTTACTATTACAAACGCATAATCGTCCCCACACAAACCTTTTCCCTTTCCCTTCAATTCCCTTTCTCTATCTTTATTCCCATCGACGTTTATAAACGAGCGCGTTTTCAAATAAGACACCGTACCACGAATGATTACCAACGAGGAAAGTACCGTAACAATTTTTTTTTTTTTTTTCGTTGACCATCACCATCATAACCATCGTTATCCAGTAGAAGAAGAAGAAGAAAGAAAAGAAAAGAAACGAAACAAAAATTCAAACCTGTATCTCATTCTAAATCGAATACCTAAATTTGGTTTGTTTTTCGCTTTATATCTCTCCTTTTTATTCTTTTGCGTTTTTATTTTTTTTATGGCAAAAAAATCAACGTTAGAACGAGAATAGAAATGATCTTTAAGAGTAAAAAGAGGATAAGATCAGTTTAAAAAAAACAAATATTATTTCGTATGGAAGATCATATTTTATAATCATTCTTGTTTCGTATACATATATATATATATATCTTTCAGGTATTTGAATATAAATATTAAATATATTAATTTTTTTATTATTCTATTTTTCTATATCTATATATTTTATTTTAATATTATTTTATTATAATTTTATTATTAGTTAATATTAACATTTATTTATGTGCACATATATATTTATATTTCTATATCTTTGAGGTACTTGGATAAATTACGTTTAATATATTTGTATTAAAAATATATTAAAAATATATAAATATATTTATTTTTATATTATTCTATTTTTCTATATCTAAATATTTTATTTTAATATTATTTTATTATAATTTTATTATTAGGTAATATTAACATTTATTTATATGCACATATAAATACTATATAATACTTGGATATATATAAATTTCGTTTAATATATTTATATTTAAAAAAATATTTAAAATATATTAATATATTTATTTTTATATTATTCTATTTTTCTATATCTAAATATTTTATTTTAATATTATTTTATTATAATTTTATTATTAGTTAATATTAACATTTATTTATATGCACATATATATTTATATTTATATATCTTTGAGGTACTTGGATATAAATTTCGTTTAATATATTTATATTAAAAATATATTAAATATATTTATTTTTATATTATTCTATTTTTCTATATCTATTTTTTATTTTATTATTAATTTATATTATAATTCTATTAATATCTATCATTAACATATATTCATATACATGCATAATTGCATGCATATACTTGCATAAATTTCATTTATAAATATAATAATATATTTATATTAAAAATATATAAATATATTTATTTTATTATTATTATTATTATTATTATTATTATTATTATTATTATTATTATTATTATTATTATTATATCTTTGAGGTATTTTTTTATTATTCTATTTTTCTGTATCTATTTTTTAATCTATTATTACTTTATTCTAATTTTATTATTAATGAACATTAACATACATTTATATATATATATATATATATATTATCTATTATTCTATTATATATCTATTTTTCAGGTAGTTGAATTAAATTTCATTTAAATCAATGTTTTAGTCTTTTAAATTCACGTTCTAATACCGTGAGAAGAATATAACTTTGAGAAAAGGGAATCCTAAATTTAAGAATAAAAACTACAAACGCGAACACGAATGAGATAGGGGCATGAATTTTTCTTATTTCTAAACACCAAAAAAAAAAAAAAGAAATACATCCAAGGTCTTGTTTCGTTAGTGTTACAAGGCAAAATCGTATATATACATATATATCTATATATATGTATGTATTCATTCGTATTCGTTGCGAAACTCTTTCTCACATTCAGACTTTGATAGGCCGCGCATGCGAGCCTTCGCATTTGCTCTCTCGCGCACAACACACATACGCACACACACACACAAACATATTCTCCCTTATCAGATCGTTATGCTGATTGCGCCTAAAATATTATTTAGACTGCGTTTCAACCTGTTCCGTAAGAATTCTGTTTTTTTTTTCGTTTTCGTTTTCGTTTTCAATTACTTCGTGTGTTAAATCGACCAGATGGACATTTTTTTTCTTTTCATTTGGAAAAAATAGGAAGAGGAAATTTGGGATGGGTGTTTAAAGGGTTAAGGGTGAGGGGAACAAAGATAGTTTTTTTTTTTTTGAAATAAGGAACAATCATACATTTCAAAATATAACGAATGAAATTACGATGACAATAGAATTATTTATATATAATTTTGATTATAATTTATAGAATTAATTTAATTGATAAATAATGATATTTATTTCGATCTAACGCAAATGTTTAAAATCACACACATCCTTTAAAATTAGGTCAATAGCATAGTGTTACGCAATTGCGTTTGGTCTAAACTTGAGCATATAACAACTATGTATATGTATATGTGTATATATGTGTGTGTGTGTGTTCTTTTTCTTATAGAGTTTTTAAGTTTCCAGACCATGTTGATTATTTATAGACATCTCTACGAACTTTGGTTATACATAAGCTTATGGTTGAGCGCATTAGGATAAATGATGATTTTAGGGATTTCATTAAATCAGGGATAAATGTTTAATCTTTTTAAAAAATAGGATAAGAGAATGTAGTTATTATTTATAATTATTTTGATTGAATTATTAAGGAAATTGATGTATAAAAAGTTTGAGGTTGTTATATTAATTATTTTGTTTATATTACAATTTTTAATAATTTAATTTTAACTAATTCAATATATTACAGTATAATATTAATATTAATTTAATATTTAATAAATAATATAATAATAATTTATCTAATAAAAAATATAAATAAAATATAATATTAAAATACTAATTCAATATTTAATGATAATATATAATATTAATTTAACTAAGGAAAAATATATTAAAATACAATTATTTTATTTATAATTATTTTTAATAATTTTAACTAATAAAATATATTAAAATATAATAATAATATTAATTTATTTAATAAAAAATATAAATAAAATATAATATTAAAATACTAATTCAATATTTAATGATAATATATAATATTAATTTAACTAATAAAATATATTGAAATATAATAATTTAATTAATAAATTTTGTTTAATTAATTATATAAAATATTGATTTAAAAAATTTCATAAATTTAAATAACTTTAATCCATTCAAAACCAACTTGCACACCACACGTGCAATCACACTTACCTATTATCAATTATTTTGACTAAACCATTCATCAAAATTTGATTTTTTTTTTGGTATAAATAATATCTTTAAACTATATAAAAAAAAAAAAAAAAAAAATTTGACATTTAACATTGCAATAAAAAATTTGCAATATAATAAATAAATAAAAAAAAAAAAGAACAATGTAATAGTTCTTCGAATCGTGTTAGAACAAAGTTGTGATCTTTGTGTTGAATTAAAGTTATGAGTTAAAAGTTGTAAATTAAATTTACATTTTTTTTGTTTTTTTTTTTTTTTGTAATCTTACATTATAACAAAGCAAAATTGAAAGCCATATACAATATCGCCATCGGTTTCTTCTATCAAATTCTTTTATCTACATAGAGCCACGCGTAGAGATCTGCTATCAATACACACATATATCCATAGTTTCGACAATCGATAATTACAAGAGTTGTGTGAACTTGGATCATGTTCGAAAACGTTCTTTCTTCTACATATATACATATACATATATATATATATATATACACATATATATCAACTACTACTATTACTACTACGAGTACCCTGAGATCGTTTGCGATTTGACATATGTAGGCGTAGGTGACGTGAGTATACGAGAATGTATATAATACTACACACATACATACATACACACATATATGTTATATATGTTTGTGTGTAAAATAGGTGGGCCTTCGAAACTCACGGCCGTTTTCCCTTCGTCCCACGTGTCGATGTTCTGCGTTAGAAACTCACGCATTCACTCATGCACATACGCACAAACGCACAAACGCACGCACGCACGCACGCACGCACTTAAGCGTGTCGTATCTTCTTCCACTCTTCTTCTTCTACTACACTACTACTACTACTACTATTACTACTACTATTTTTTTCTATGCTCTTCCTTCTTTTATTTTTTTTCGTCGGTTTGAGTTCTCTCATGCTTGCACACACTTCGTTTTGTACACAGCAGATCTCAGATTCTTCTTCTTCTTCTTCTTCAGATGAATGGGTTAGTGAATAAACATGTGTGTGTGTGTGTGTATGTGTCTTTTTCTATCTATCTATACGTGTATATGAACGAGTAAGTAAGAAAGAAAGAAAGAGAGAGAGAGAAAGAGAATGTTAAAAAGAATGATAGAAATATATATACCTACTGGCAAAGAAAATGACCTTGGTCCCACGCGGCCATTGGCCGGTACCACAAGAAACGTTTCGGTGATTGGCCCTAAAATGTTTTCTAGTATTTTTTTTTCATTTTTTTTTTTTCTTAGAGCTTATTATTCATTTCATATGTATGTGTGTTTACGTGTGCATATGTGTGTGTGTGTGTGAACGTGCGTGCATGCGTGCGTGTTACAAAGTACTCGTGCGATAAAAAGAACAAGATAGAGAATAGAGATAGGAAGATGAGGAAGAGGAAGAGGAGAAGAAGAAGAAGAAGTAGAAGTAGAAGGAGAGAAGGGATTGGTGAAGGATGGTGGGAGGGAGGAAGGGGACAGGAGGAAGGTTAGGAGGAAGGGTAAGAGGGTGGGTAGTGCCAAAAAGGAGAAGGAACTATCATCTACTCGTTTGCGTTCTCTTCTTGCATCGAATGTCGACCTTGTCAGGGCATTGACCGTCGTTTTTTTCCCTCCAGCTAAAATTCACCTTCCAATCGGATCACTCGGCCTTATCTTATTCTTTTTCTTTTTTCTTTTTTTTTTTTTGCAAAGCCTCTCGATGTACATAGTTTTCTATATCTCTTTAGATGTGTATGTATGTATGTATGTAATGATGCCTATATAATAATAGCCGCACGTGCACAACTTTATTTATGTATCATCGTTCTAAATTCGTTGGATTACTTTTATTTTTTTTTTTTTATTATTTTAATTCGACTTTGATCAGTGCGAGTTAATTTGTCAGAATTTAATAAAATGCTAGAAAGATTTTGACAAGTTTTTTATTTTTCTTTATTTTTTTTTTTCTTTATTCTAATTTCTTTTCTATGAGTTTCTATGAGTCTATTCTATGAGTCTGTTCTATATATTATATATATATATATATATATTTGTATATATTATAAATATAATAATTATTATATTATATTATAAATAATAATATTATGAATAACAAATTATATAAAAATCTAATATATAGTTATTATAATATATATTTATAAAATATAAAATATATTTGTATATATTATAACTAATATAGTATATACAAATTTTATATATATATATATTATTTAATTTATATTGATATTATATATTTATATTATAAATAATATAATATACACAAATTTTATATTTATATTACAAATTTATATTATATATTTATATTATTTAATTTATATTTATATACTATAGTTTTGTATTATTTAATTTATATTTATATACTATATTTTTGTATTATTTAATTTATATTTATATTTTTCATATTTTATAAATTTACATTATTTACATAATAAATTATAAATTAGACAAATTTTTATATTATTTATATTATAAATAATATAATATACACAAATTTTATATTTATATTACAAATTTATATTATATATTTATATTATTTAATTTATATTTATATACTATATATTTGTATTATTTAATTTATATTTATATTTTTCATATTTTATAAATTTCCATTATTTACATAATAAATTATAAATTAGACAAATTTTTATATTATTTATATTATAAATAATTTAATATATACAAATTTGTATATAAATATTGTTAATTTATATACAAATTCCCCCTACTCCTCGTCATTAAATTTTTTATATTTATTTATGTATTTTTTATTTTTATTTATTTATTTTTTTTTTTTTTTTGGAAGTTTACGAAATATGAAAAACAGTTGTAAATACTTCGATAGATTAAATTACATAGCTATTACGATAATAATTATGAAATATTGCAAATTATTCTTCTTCATTATTAATTACATCCGATTTAATAATCAATAAAAATTTTAGAATCGTAGAATACTTTGTCCCCTTCTCTCTCTCTCTCTCTCTCTCTCTCTCTCTCTCCCTCTCCCTCTCTCTTCTTCTATTTCGTTTTTTCTTTCTTTCTCTTTCTTTCTCTTTCTTTTTCTGGTAGAGATTGTGAATCGTTTTTGGTCGGAAGTAGGAGATCGTGAGTTTTTACTGGCTGGCCTTGGAATACGAATAGACCCGGCCTAGAAGAGTGCATTGCACCGTTGCTCAATTCCGCGTTCTTTATTTGCAAATTTTTGTTACGACCGGTGCCAAAGGATGGCCGAGAGTATCTTGACCCCCTTTTATTCTCTCCCAAAGGGGTTTTTTTATTTTTATTTTTTTTTATTCAAAGGAAAGAAAAAAAGAAATAACACAACAACAATAATCAATTCATCGAGTTAGAATTCTAATTTTATATAAATATTCATTTTTTAACATTTAAAATTGAAATTTATTTAATTATATAAAATAATTATTTAAATAATAATTATTTAAATAATATATATATATATATATATAATTATAATTATAATTATAATTATACAATATATTATCAAAAATTGTAATAATTTGTAATAGTAAATTTGTAATATTTATTTTATTTAAAAATGTAATATACTTAATAATATATTTTATTTTATTTAAAATTGAAAAATATTTAATTATATTTTACTTAATCTAATATTGAAATATATAATATTGTAATTATAATTATAAATATTTTAAATAATAAATATTATTATATTTTATTTTATTTAAAATTGTAATATACCTAATTATATTTTATTTTATCTAAAATTGAAATATATAATATTGTAATTATAATTATATAGATTTTACACAATAAACTTAATTATAATATATTTTATCTAAATTAAAATATAATTCATTTCATAAAAATTGAACTTACATATGTATACATCTTCGCACGTGCGCCACGTGCGTACATATATGCATATAAATTATTACAATGATTTCTTAATAAACGATTTCATTTTAATTAGTTATTTATACAACATTTCGATATTTGTTGATGTATTTAATGTACATATATTTGTATAATAAATAGTTCATATACGAAATAGTAAAGCGAAATATAATACAATTCGAGAGAAACGCACATACGATGAAGATAACCTTCGAATATCAATAAACATCGTAAATACATTCACACACACACATACAGAGAGAGAGAGAGAGAGAGAGAGAGAGAGAGAGAGAGAGAGAGAGAGAAAGAGAGACAGACAGACAGACAGACACACACAGACACACATACACAAAACTCTCACATACACAGACACACACATATAACATATTTGGAAACGTTTGCGAGGTTTCTCTTCTTATCGCATGCCACTACACTCCGTTCATTCAACATCAAATTTACTCGCACTTCGTTGCTTTTTTCTGAGTCGTTCGATGACTCGATGACTGTACGTTCGCATGTTATAAACACGTTCTAAACATTCTCTCCTTCTCTCCTTCTCTTCTTCTCTCCTTCTCTTTCTTTTTCTCACGTAATTCACATAATTTTTTTCTTTTTACAACGGCATTACCCCTAGCATGTATTCTCTGCATTACTTACGAATAAACAAAACGTTTACATTGAGATAATTAAAAAAAAAAAAAAAAAAAAAAAAGAAAGAAATAACGAGATATTAAAAGAACGTAAATGAATTATAAATTAAAAAAAAATAATAATAATAATGGGAAATATATAATGTTTGGTAAATAAAAGTAAACAAATATTTACTACGTAGAACAAAAAAAAAACGTAACAAGGATGATGTAATTGGTTGATAAGAGTGTAATATCTTTCGAATAATAACACGAGAAAGTCAACAACAACAAGATTTGCAATTATAATAAGATAATATATTATTATAATAATTTAATTATATTTATATTAATTATATTATATTTAATTAATTAATATTATATAATAATATTTAATGTCAATTATTTTTTTATTATTATATAATATTCATTTATTAATATATTATATTTAACATTATATATTATTATACTTATTATTATATTATAAATTATTATAATATATTATATATCTTATTACTTAAAAAATTATAATTATTATAATATTATATATTATATAATAATTGTAATTATTAAATCATAAAATAATAATATTTATATTGTTATCAAATAATAATATTATATTAAGTAATTAAATTTATTTATTTATATATTATATTTAATATTATATATTATTATACTTATTATTATATTATAAATTATTATAATATATTATATATCTTATTACTTAAAAAATTATAATTATTCTAATATTATATATAATATAATAATTGTAATTATTAAATCATAAAATAATAATATTATATTAAGTAATTAAATTATTATTATTATATTAAATACTAATATAATTATTAAATTATAACTATTACATTTTTAAATATTAAATTATTATAAACTATATATAATAATAATAATATATATTATTACAATAATTTAATATTAATAATAATAATAAAATAATAATGCAGATGAACATATTTCTACGAATGAATGTAGTTATGAAAGTAATCGTCAGATTAAAAATATAAGAAAGATCATTTATTATATATTTCCGGGCTCACGCATAGTTATGATTGGTTCGTTTAGTGAAAGAAGAAGAACAAGAAGAAAACGAAGAAAAAAAGTTAAAAAAAAAAAATAGATATAGATATAAAGAAGATATATAAGAAGAGAGAGAGAGAGAGCAGGAACTTAGCGTGCAAAAGCCGCCTACACACAGAGAGAGAAGAGCGCGTGTGATACGGTCGTTGGCCCCTGCACACAAACCACGTTTAGAATGTTTAGTATTTGTATATGTATGTATATAGAACTCATACATTTTTACAACGAATACACATACTCCTTCGATCCTATATTAGGAAGCTTATAAATATTGCGTTCGTTGTATTACGATGGTTGCGAACTTCCGAAATTGTCCTCTCTCTCTCTCTCTCTCTCTCTTCTCTCTGTCTCTGTCTTACTTTAACTCTTTATTTATTTCATTCTATTATTCTTATTTACTACGGAAGGAAGTATATATAATATTTATGTATATTATATTTCGTACGTACGTCAAATATTAATGATAAAAATATTATTGTCCAGTTTGTATCTTTTTTAATTTATTGCATTTTTATTTTTATTTTATTTTATTTTATTCTATTTTTTATTTTATTTAACTTAATTTTATTTTATTTTATTTTATTGTTAGTTATTTTATTTTAATCTTAATTTTATTTTATTTTATTTTATTCTATTTTATTTAATTTAGCTTAATTTAATTTCATTTTATTGTATTATATTTTGTTTAATTAATTTTTTTATTCTATTTTATTTTATTTTGATTTTAGTTTAATTTTATGTAATTTAATTTTATTTTATTTTATTTTATTCTATTTTATTTTTTATTTTATTCAACTTAATTTTATTTCATTTTATTTTATTAAATGTTATTTTATTTTAATCTTAATTTTATTTCATTTTATTTTATTAAATGCTATTTTATTTTAATCTTAATTTTATTTTATTCTATTTTATTTAATTTAGCTTAATTTAATTTCATTTTATTGTATTATATTTTGTTTAATTTATTTTTTTTATTCTATTTTATTTTATTTTGATTTTAGTTGAATTTAATTCAATTTAATTTACTTTGATTTTATTCTATTTTATTGTTTATTTAATTTAATTTAACATAATTTAATTCTATTTTATTCTATTCTATTTTATTTTATTGTATTTTATTTTATTTTAATTTTAGTTGAATCTAATTCAATTTAATTTACTTTGATTTTATTCTATTTTATTGTTTATTTAATTTAATTTAACATAATTTAATTCTATTTTATTCTATTCTATTTTATTTTATTGTATTTTATTTTATATTATTTCTTGTCATGTTTTTTTTTTTTTTCTATTGTTTTCTCAATATTTTTTCTCATTTCTCATTTCGTTCGTATGTATCCTCCCTTTATTTATTTTTTTTCTTTTTTCTTTTTTTTTTTTTCTTTTCATTTCTGTTTATTATGAAAAATACGTGAAAGATAAATTACAAATTACCGATTAATCGTGCATGACCAGTACAGGATAATCTTGATATATTGATATTCGATTTTAACTTGGCGGGAAATCGAGTTTGAAATTTAATTCGTCCTTTTTAGGGAGTAAAGCAAGTTCAGAGAATTCGATACACTTCACAGAAAGAGAAGAGAGAAGAGAGAGAGAGAGAGGAGAGAGAGAGAGAGAGACAGAGACCAGGTTGCTCGCGTCGAAAGGACAGGTGGTTTGCGCCACCTGGTCGAGCCCTCCTCCCACCCCTCTTCTTCTTCTTCTTCTTCCTTCACCTTTCTCTCTCTCTCTCTCTCTCTCTCTCTCTTTCTCTATATCTTTATTCGTTTCTCATCTCTTTTTAACATTCGATTTCCTTATTCGTTTTATATCGTCGTTTTATAATCGCAATTCCTTTTTATACATTTCTTTTAATACTTTTACGAGAGTCTTACATCTCATCTTGGTTTATTTCATTTGCAAATTTTTATCGTATACCTTTCCATTTTTTTATTCTTTTTTTTTCATGTACTACTATATATATATACGATATTTCAATTTAAACGTCATTGGACAGGACATTTAATATTTACTATTTTTAGTAGATAATAATATACTTTCCAATTACATAATAGGTCCCCATTTTTTTTTTTTTTTTTTTCTTAAAATTACACAATGGTTTACATATTATATTAAATGCACTGTAAAATTCTTCGTATAATTCTTTAAAATAAAACAAAAGTAAATAAATTTTTCACATCTCTTGAATTGATTAATATTTATTGAATAATATAAATTTTCATATAAAATTCATTATTTATAATTATATTACATATAATGATGAGCATTTATATGTATAATAATTTAGAATTAATAATTATATAAAAAATAATATAATAAAATAAATTAAATAATAATATATAAAGTATATTATTTATATTATTATTATTTAAAAAATTATTATTATTTTTGTTCTTTTTTATTTTATTTTATTTTTATTTTATTTTATTTTATATTATGTTATTTTATTTTATTTTATTTTGTTCTATTTAATTTAATGTTATTTAATTTAATTTAATTTAATTTTATTTAAATTAATTTAATTTAATTTTATTTTATTTATAATTATATATAAAATATTATATAATATATATTATTATTGTATATAAGTTATAACTAATATATAATTAAATAATATTATAATAGCTTGATGACAATTTGTATATTGCACATTTTAAAAAAAATATCCCTATGTCGTATCCCTAGAGACGAAAAATTGAACCAGCACACACACATATATATATATATATATATATATATATATATATATATATATTTATAATTCTTAACATAAGTTATATTAAATTAACACACGTTGCGGCAAATGATGAATAGGTTCATTCGATCTTTGTGTTTCTAAGTACGATAGTCAAATTAAAAGTGTACTGCAACGTGTTAATCATCTTATTGATATTTATCATAAATTTTAAGTACCATTCTGTCTGTCTGTCTGTGTGTGTGTGTGTGATTCTTTATTATTAAATTTATTTTATTCTATCACGTGCATAATAATCAGACATTAACTGAAGTCCAATTCGTATAACGCAATCAGTATCACGTTACTTACCTGCACGTATTATTCAAACGTTATTATTTCACAAGAAAGAGATAGATAGATAGATAAATAGATAGAAAAAAAAAAGTATAGATTACTGAAGATAGTGTCGGAAGATGGCCTACATATCCAGCAAGCTGCAAGAATGGGCATCGACGTCAAGCTGCTCAGAGGTTTTCTTTATATTCTTTCTCTTTTTTTCTTGTTCTCTTTTACACTCAGTACTGTGTACAGTCTTCCTAAACAACGTAGGAACGATGTAATGTGTGTTGGCCTATATACGAAAGGGAGAACGGGGGGGGGCGAGGAAGTGGGAGAGAGGGAGAATGAAAAAGAACGAGAGTAAGAAGAAGAAGAAGAAGATGAAGATGAAGATGAAGAAGCAAAAAAAAAAAAAGGACAGAAAAAAGGGGTTCCTCGGTCACCAGCAGCACTTCCTTTACACGCTAAATTCCCGCGGTCGTTTTTCGGTGGTCCCTTCGAATGATGAAAACCCATGTTATATATATATACGTGTGTGTGTGTTAGAGAGACCAAGAAAAAAAAAGGGGTTACTCGTAGTTGAAGTAGTCAAAGAAAAAGACGTATGCGTTGCTTCCCAACATCTAATGCGTGCTTTTCTTGCGATTACGTATTCATAGCGTTTTATGTTCCCTTTAATTTGCCGGATGTGTAAATGGGTTCCCTTTTTGAAGAATGCGACGACGTCACGTGTTACTCGTCCCCCCTTCCCACCCCTCTCATCCCCCCTTTTTACCATCATTACTTCCCCTTTTATAGTTTCTACCCTTCCTTGTTTTTTTCATTCGAATGTACGAAAATTCGCTTATTTTCTCGTTATGATAAAATGCGTTCATTTATAAATAAAATAAAATAAAATAAAATAAAATATTATGTAATAAAATAAAAATGATTACAATTGGAAGAATAATGTTCGTATGAAATTTGTAATGAGAAAAGAAAAAAATATTTGATCGTTTGAAGAATGTGTAGAGCTCTCGTCAAACGATTGCAATTGCACCGTAGACCGATTTTGAGCATTTTTGCATTTTTCTATCAGTGGAATAATGTTTTTTTTTGTAATATTTAATTATTTTGATAAAATATTTTAAAAGAAAAAAAGAAAATTTTGAGTTAAGGAAGTTTTTAAAAAATTTACAAACGCATATATATATTTGCGTCTTTTACTTTTGTTGGATGCATATATGCAACCCATAGCACACAAAGGGTTAACCTTTAAGGTTTTTCTATTAATATTTAACTATAAATAAAAGAAATTAAATAAATGTATATATATATATATATATATATATATATATTATAATATAATTATATAATAATTATTGTTATTTATTATAATATAATATAATTATTATAAATATATATATATATATATAAATATATATATATATATTATTTATATATTTATTACTTTTTATTTAATATAATTTTATTTTTAATTAAATTTAAAATAACATTATAAACATTAATAAGATCAAAATTAATATTTCTTATTTAATATAATTTTTTAATTTAATATGTAATTATTATTATTATATATATTTATTAATTAATTGTACATATTAAATAAACAAAAAAAAATTTGTTTAATAAAAGAAAAATTAAGGAAGGTATTAAAACATTTGATAAATCCGCATATACATATAAATGCATTTTTAATTCACTTCGATAGCTTTATGTTAATTGGACGCATATATGTGGCCCACCATAGCACTCAAAGAATTCAATAAAAAAAATTCACATCGAGTTTTTTGTTTCAATTGCAGGAGTAACGTTCAAAGCGCACAAATTGATCCTCGCAGCATGCAGCAAACATTTCCAGGAACTTTTCGAAGGGACTCCACCATTTCCCGCAGGACTGATCGTTATTCTAAACGGGACGAGCGCCGACAATATGAGATCACTTCTCGAATTTATGTACCGCGGTGAGGTACACGTGTCACAAGATTCTCTCAGTTCTTTTCTCAAGGCAGCGGAATGCCTTCAAGTACGTCAAATCGTCTCCACCATTTTTATTCATCCATTCTATTTTTTTATTTTCTGATTTTCTTCATTTCTCATTTTTCTATATTAAATTCAATTAATTTTTTATTAATAATTTTTGTACGTTTGTTCAACTCTAAGTTAATTCAAGTAGGATTAACTTAATTTAACTTAGTGTAACTTAACTTATACTCTAAGGTACTCCTTTCATATAAAAAAAAAAAACTCAAAAATATGAAAATTCTGTACAACAGGTGAAAGGTCTATCGATCGAGCACGAGAAACTAGCAGTGGCGCACAGACACGCGGCAGGGAGCAATAATTCGTCAACGGACACAGGTGGAGAGGGTGGTGGTGGTGGCGAGGGTGGAAGTGGCACCGAAGTCGGTGCAACAGGAAACGTCATCGCCGGTGGAAGTAGCGGTGGTGGAAGTGGAGGTGGAGGTGGAGGTAGTGTTGGTGTTGGTGGTAGTGGTGGTGGTGGTGGTGGTTGTGGTGGTAACAGCAACAACAACAACAACAACAACAATAACAACAGCAGTAACAACAACAACAACAACAATAATATTGGAATTAGTAGCAGCAGCAGCAGTGTTGGACCTGGTGGTAACCTCGATGACAATGCCACCACCAATGGGGGTAATGCAAGTGGTAGTATCGTTGCTGGCACCGGTGCCGTATCCAGTGCAAGTACCTCCTGTGAGGATGGAATTGATGACATTGTTGATCCCAATAACGAGGCCGGTGAAGTCCCAATGCTGAGGAATAGTATAAAAAGATGCAGAGATGCAACCCCTACGCCTGCACCTTCCCCAGCACCGGCATACCCCGTACCAAACATATTTCCCCAATTTTATGAAAGCCCTCCCAAGAAGGTAATGAGGTAAGGCCCCAACCCTTCTTTATCTCACTTCCTTTTTATATTCTTATTCTTCTTCTACTTCGTATTTTTATTAAAAAAAAAAAAACTGCGATACTATTATTGACGACATGTTTTTTTCTGTTTTTTTTTTTTTTCCTTAAGTGTCTTTCAATGACCTTTCGCGAGACTAATAAATACAATATATCACGATTAAATACATTGACGCAATTGAGGGGGTTGGAGGGAGCACGTTCGTTCGACCGTGTCACGAGATTAAGTTTCTTTCGAAATTATGCAAACTATGCGTGTTAAAATTACGCATGTACATATATCTCTCTCTATATATATATATGCGTTATGTACTATATACATATATATGGCGTGTTGTTAGTTGCACACGCACTACGTGTTTAGCTTATCTAACAAGTCAGACAGACAGAACCGAATTGATTCTTCGAGAACTTTCGCGTTAAGTTTCGTAATCCGTTTGATAATCGATACGATTTCATCATTTTCCTTCTTTTTTTTATTTCGTTCGTTCGTTGTAACAAGTAGGTGGAGTGGGGAAGGGGGAGAGAACAGACGCGTGTGTTAGTTTCTTTTTTTTTTTTTTCTTCTTCTTCTTCTTTTCTTTCTCTCTTTTTTATATGTTTCTTCTTAGTTAGGAATATAACTCCGGTGCTTCTAATAAAACAATTGTAGTTGTTTGTTTGATCTTTCAGAAGTTCGAACGAGGTTGACGCGTTAGGTAGGGCGAGCGTTTTGCGCGACGGTGCAACGTTCCGGCCAGCATCTGCACCACAACCACATCTTTTGGAAAATCATTTTTATCAACCGTTTGCTCATCCATCTGATACACCTGCCCATTCGCATACTGCGCCCCATACACCAACGGAACTAGAACAGGAATTGGAACAAGCAAGATCGGAGGAACGGAATAACTGTGATCACAAGGAAAGCGTCGCGGAAGGTTAGTTTGATTTAAACAATTTGTATTTTTATTCTTTTCTGTACAAAATTTCAATCCTCATGGGTTGCATAGAAATAAAATTAAGACAAATATTTCATCGTTACGAGAAAACTTTCACTTACAGTAATTGATGAAGTTGTATTGGCATTTTGAATGTTTTCAATGCAAGAAGTGAAGGTTAGTTTAATTCAAAAAAAAAATATTCCTGTACAAAATCAGAAAAAATAGATCGTCGTTTATAAAACTTTCACTTGCAACACAATTGATGAAGTTGTATATTAATAAAAATTAAACCCCCCCCCCTCATGGATTGCATAGAAATAAAATCAGAACAAATATTTCATCGTCACGATAAATCTTCTATTTTTTTTTTTTTTTTGATAGATTTACGAATAAAACAAGAACCAATGGCATTGACGGATCGAGAACAAGCTGAAACATTGGCAGAAAGATTGTCGAGCGAGGTGTATTCCGGTGATAGGGGGTTCGAGGGTTATTGCACTAATTCGAAACTTTTTTCACGTGGTGCACAAATGGGATCCGCGATGTTATCGATACCACCGGCACATCCACCGACTACAGATATAAAACCAGCTTTAAGTAGCCCTGCCATGTGGAATACGAAGATAAACAAGGCTGGAACCGTATCGACACCCGAGGGTGAGTACCAATCATTTTTTATTTCCTTAACCCTTCGTCACTATAAGGGTATTTTTATTCTTTTTTGGTAACTTTCAGCATACGTGGGTTTTTCATTTCCGGCCCTTTTTTCTTGTTCTTTTAAATTACTTAGAAAAATTCTTGTTTTTTTTTTTTTTTTTTTAAATTTCATACAAATTTTCGAAAAAAAAAACTTTCAATTTGATATTATCAATTAATCATTTATTATCATAATTTATTAATCATTTAAATCATTAATTATAATATCATTTAATAATAGAAAAATGTATTTTATTTATTTATTTTTTTTTTCTTTTTTTTAAACAAATGAATATGAAATATGTAAATGTAAATCGAAGGAAAGGGGTTAGTAATATTTTTATTCTTTATGATAATTTGCTGATACTTGCACAATACAAATAAAAGAAAAACAAACGTCATGAATAATTATTTGAATAAAAACATTTACATTTAGGTCGATTAGTTCTATTATTAAAGTAGCAGGTTGCACAATATGAGTGCATAGTCTACTCGTGGAATTAATTCAATCGATGTTGCAATTGAAACTTTCCCATACCCTTTTCTAATAATTTGCGCCTACTCAAACGAAAAGTTAGTCCTTTTTTAGTCCTTTCTCATTCACTTGCAAGGTGTTTCCTTACTCAATTAATTTTACCAATTGTAAAAAGGAAGCAAAACTTAGCTCTCGTGACTTTTCTTTCAAAATGTTTTCAGAACTTCGTTAATCGAATATAAAACACACACACCTACATTATGTGGTGGTGGTGGTGGTGATGATGGAAAGGAAAAGAGGGGACGGGGGGAGGGGGTAGGGGGAGGGAGGAGGTATCACAACATTATAAAAAAAGACGAACAGTCTTCTTGAGTGAACCTTTCGAAACTTCCGCATTACAAGGTTCGACGATTTTCAAAGTCGTCATTCGTGTTAACCTGCTATAAAACGAGGTGGAGAATAGGCGCATAGGTAAAACCTAGAGAAGGTGTAACGAAGGTTGGTTGGGTAGTCGCATTAAGTTGCTGCTCGAGGTGTCACAAAGAAACTATGAGAAAAAGAGAAAGAGAGAAGTGTGGGGGGAGGGAGGAGGAGGTGGGAGGTGGAAGGGAGTAGTAAAAAAAGAACACAAGGAGTTAGAAAGAGAAAGGTGCCGACGAATTTCGAAGTAGCCAGCCGTCGTGTGCATCACTGTGATAATATATATATATATATATATATTTTCGTGGCAAGGTAGTCCTTTTGTTTTTTTTTTCTCCTGCCACGTGTCTACGTCACAGTCTCCGCTTCGGCGACCCTCTAACGTGCAGAAAGAGAACACCAAGTGGGGGGAGGGAGGGAGGGGGTTGGGTTGGGTGAGTTAGATAGGAACCTTTTTACGTGAACGTTATTTCTGTGTGCGTAAAATCCCTGTCTTCTTTTTCTTCTTCGTCATATCATCAGCATCATCGTCGTACGTGTATATATATGTGTATATGTGTGTATTTGTGCATGTGTGTTTTTCTAACGCCCATCTGGAACGGTTTTGCCTTAGAGTACTCTAGGATTCATCGTTGTTCGTTGGTGTATCTTTCTCACACACACACACACATATATATATATGTGTACTTTCTCTCTCTTTCTCTCTCTCTCTTTCTCTCTCTCTTTCTGTTTCCTCGCCTTGACGGCTTAAACAAAGTCTACAAAGAGGTTGGATGCAGGCGACGTGACCACGCGGTGCAACCACTGGGAGGAACATCTTTTGCTTCGACGAGCAGATCACCGGGCGTGACGTTTACGACGGTTCCCTTGATAAAACCTAAAGCCATGAAGTTCGCCATTATTTTTTTTATTTTTTTATTTTTCTTTTTTTTCGCGGGTTTCGTTTTGAAATAAAGAAAGAACTAACTAACGATACGAGTACTATGTGATAATAATGATTGATTATCGAAATAAGAAGAAAATAAAATATATATGTCTTAACATGAGAAAATATAAGATTAAATTTATTAATTTATCTTTTTAGGGTTTTTAAAATGATCTATCTATCTATCTTTCTCTCTCTCTCTCTCTATCTCTCTGTCTCGTAATATCAGTACGTTTATAAAGATGATAAATGAGAAATTTATAAATAGAGAATAAATCATTGATCATTCGATTGAAGATTTTGATGAATGATACACGCATGTATTCAACGATTTGACTTTTATTAATATTTTTTTTTGATTTTAATGCACACGTCATATAGAAATTAACACATTGACTGTTAACTATGAGATATCTTGTAACGTGTGCTGCAACTTTAGATTTATTATTAAATGAGTATTTAAATATTAAGAATTATTTAAAAAGATTGAATATAATATATTTTGTATGGTCTAATAAATATTAATTATATGTAGATTCTATAATAATTAAAAACCAATAAATATTAATATATAAATAATATTAATTATCAATTATTGTTAATGTCATTAAAATATTATAGTAATGTATTATATATATATATATATTACTCTATAATACTATAATATTTTATACTAATATTAATTTTATTAAATTATACTATAAAATTAATTTATATTATTATTACTATAATTACATAATATTATACAGTAACTTAATAATATTATATTTTATATAATTTCATATATTTTTTTTGAAAATACACAATATATATATAGTTTTTTCTTTTTCTATTTTCTTTTCGATTTAAAAAGTTTAGAACAAATGTCAGATGAATTATTTTATTTCTACATTGACACATTGTATCACATGATTATTATCTTGTCATGACAGTTAATTAAAATATTCGGAATTTTTCAAAATTTTGTCAAATCTTTCGTATTAGTTAAAAAAAAAAAAAAAGAAAAATTTAAGAAAGAAATAGAAAAAATTCATATTTATTTTGTAAAATCTATGCATGTATACATAACTGTAATAATCGTATGAGAGATAAGAAAAGTATTTTCAAAGAAGTAAAAAAAAAAAAAAAAAATACGAAACACGTTATTAAACGTGTCAAAATTTTTACACTTGAAACGTTTAAGAAAAATCTTTGAATAAATTTTTTCTTTTTTTTTTCTTAACAGTTCTTTATGACGAGGATGATACTGATTACAGTTATTATACTACGTGTTAAAATCTCACGTTTGTGCGATCTTCTTCTTCTTCTTCTTCTTCTTCTTTCCTTTCTTTCGATCGTTAGACGAAAAAATAGTAAAAGTTATATCCTTTAATCATTTTTTTATCTTACGTTGCCATAGAAAAGGTGAACGTTCTAACTAAAATCTTTAAGAAATTACGTAAGAATTTCCTAGAAAGTCGTTTTTTGGTTAGTCTCTTACTCAATTGAATAGAACTAAATTCTTTTTTAAATAATTTTTTAGATCATTTTTATTTAATATTTTATATAATTTGTATCTTTGTCTTGAAATAATAGTAAAAAAAAAAAAGAAAAAAAAAATAAAGAAAAAAAATTAGAAACACAAAATATATTTTAAGATTTTAATATTAATATAAATATATTATACTAATATAAATATATTAGATTAATATATTAATTTTATTTTATAATTTTTTTATTATAAAGAAAATTATTACAAATTATTATTATAATATAAATAATTTACAATAATTTTATTATTAATTATATTAATATATTTTTTAATTAATTTAATTGCCAATTATAATAATTTTATTTATAATATAAAATTTTTATATAATATAATTTTTTATTATAAATAAAATTATTATAAATTATTATTATAATATAAATAATTTATAATAATTTAATTATTAATTATATTAATATATTTATTTATTAATTTAATTACTACTTATATTAATATATTTATTTATTACTTTAATTACTAATTATAATAATTTTATATAATATAATTTTTATTACAAATAAAATTATTATAAATTATTATTATAATATAAATAATTTATAATAATTTAATTATTAATTATATTAATATATTTATTTATTAATTTAATTATTACTTATAATAATATATTTATTTATTACTTTAATTACTAATTATAATAATTTTATTTAAAATATAAAATTTTTATATAATATAATTTTTTATTATAAATAAAATTATTATAAATTAATTTATAATGTTTTAATATTATTTTAATAATATTTGATATAATATATTTATTATATATAAAAATTTACATTTATTTTAATTTACAATTACTTTACAATTAATTTACAATTATTTTATTATATAATATATATATATATATTTATATTTATATTAAATATTATAATATAAATATAATATATATATAAATATATTATAATATATTATAAGATATTATATATTATCTTTAAAAGAAAAGATTATAATCAAAAGTTTTCTATGGTGGGATGGGGGGGAGGGTATGTGGGGAAAGGGACGTGTTATCAATTTTAAATTCTAATTATCGTTTCGTCAGACCTATCTTCGTGAGATAACTTTCATTTTTGCGGACTGGCTTTTGCTTAACTTTGATTTGCTTAATTCAACATGAAGATCTTCCCACCATCGTGAAATAAATTTATAGTGCGACAAAGATTATGAAAGTTACTTTTAGTGTTTCTAACGGTGGCTCGTAACTCATTAAAAAAAAAAAAAAAAAAAAAAAAATAAAAAACGATTTAATGGTAAAAAATCACATAAGAAATAAACTCGAAAGTTAATCGTAAGTTTTTGTTTTGGGGAGGGGGGGGGTCGGACCATTTCATTCGTTCTCACTCTTACCAGTTTTCTTCTTCCTTGTCTCTGCTAACGACTAACTATATTTCTGTCTGCCTTACTAACTTTCTCTCCAATGGTATTTTTTTTCTAAATGTATCTAAGAAAGGTACATTCAGGTCTTAACGATGTTGGAAGATTCTCATTAATCATATAATTCTATTTTTATGAATTTAGAAGACGGACGTTTTACTTGTCTCTGCAATAAGTGACACTTTGTATTAGGGTGAAGCAAAATTTGGTTGCTTTGATAATTTTACTTTTGAAATTGCATAATGAAAGATTGTTTTTGTTTTTGTTTTTTTTTTTATGGTAAATTTGTTTTGGAAATGTTTATTTAAAAAATGTACGAATTGTTGGTTCAAATTCTGATGCAACCCTGATGCAACTTATAATTAGGGTATAAACCAAAATTTCGTGGCTTTCATTATTTGACTTTAAAATTGCATAATGAAAGATTGTTGTTTTTTTTTTTTTTTGTTAAATTTATTTTAGAAATATTCATTTAAAATATGTATGAAATTTTGATTTAAACTCTGATGCAACCCTGATGCAAAATTATATTAGGGTGAATCAAAAAATGTTTCTTGCTTTTATTTCATTGATAATTTTTCTTTAAAATTGCATAATGAAAGATTGTTGTTTTTGTTTTTTTTTTTTGGTTAAATTTATTTTAGAAATATTCATTTAAAATATTTACGAATTTTTACTTCAAATCCTTGACAAACCCCTTAACAAAACCCTGACGCAACACTGATACAACATTATATTAAGATGTACCAAAAGTTTCATGGCTTTAACAATCTTACTTTGAAATTGCATAATGAAAGATTGTTATTATTTTTGTTAAATTTATTTTGAAAATATTTATTTGAAAAAAATATACGAATTTTTGGTACAAACCTTGATGCAACCCTATTGCAAAATTGTGTTAGAATGAACCGAAAAGTTTCTTGCCTTTATTTTGTTGTTAATTTTATTTCAAAACTGCATAATGAAAGATTGTTGTTTTGATTTTTATTGAATTTATTTTGAAAATATTCATTGAAAAATCATCAAAATAATTACAATTCATCAAAAATATTACAAATTTGTTGGTTCATTCTAATATTTCATTTCATATCGATAGAATGAGAAAACATAAATACAAAACAATAGTTTTGTAAATTGAAAAAAGAAAAAAAAACTAATCGATTCTTGATAGAAAAACAGGAAGCAACGAAAGTTTATTCCATTGAATATTTGTTTGGAACGTTAAGTGTGCAATGAAAAAAAAAAAAAAAAGAAAATAAAAAAGGGGGATGAATGGGGATTCCCCTTTTCGAAAGGCACGCACGCATCCACGTACCGTAGCGAGTTTGAATTATTGAAGAAATGCGAGAGAAAAAAGTGCAGTTGCACTAGGCAGCACGTGCAAGCAGGTGCACCGAGGGTTCGAACGACCTTTCATTCCTTTTTTATTTTCTTTTTTTTTTTTTTTTTTTCTTTTATATTTTCCCTACTTTTAATACTTTCGCAGACAATGTTCCTTGTTCCTCTTTTTCTTCTTCTTCTTCTTCTTCTTATGTGTGTGATAGTCAACCCTTGCTTCTATCTCGCGAGCACGTGCCTCGTAAAAGTTTCAATGTGAAGCATGGTGCAATTACTATGCGATTACTATACTTAAATACATTTGAAAACTTGTCGAGTTTGACAAATAATAATACGTGTGTTTTGCATAAACACGTTTTTACACGATTCAAGATTTAATATTAATTTATTCTCGACTATTAATTTACTATTTTATTTTTATTTTTATTTTTTTGTTTTCTTTCTTTTTCTTCCTGAATTTGCATGGATCAGACTGAGAAAAAAAATTAATCACGTTTATCGATATTTTTCTTAAACATAATTATTAGTAGATTATTATATTAATATAACACACATAAATATTTATAATTAATATAAACATTTTTTTGTTTTTTTTTTTTTTTCATTTTTATATTTCTTTCTATTTTGACAATTTTTTTTTTTTTTTTTTTTTTTTTGTAATTAGATGATTGCAAAATTCTGCACCATTGTAAGATTATATTTTATTTTTTATTTATAATATTATTATTATTTTATTTATTATTTATTAATTGTATTTATTATATATAGACTATTTATTTATTATATTCTATTGTTTATATTGTATTTCTCATTTTTACAACCTTGTTGCAATTGCAAAAGAATGATTATCGATATTTTTACATAAACCATCGAACTATCAAAATTCTTCTTTTCTTTAATTTTTTTTTTTTTTTTACTATTTTTTACTTAAAAAAAAAGAAATTAAATATGTATTTCGTCGTCCACGAATAGGATCTTACATTTTTGTTTTTTTTTTTCTTTTTCTTTCGCATTTCTACCCGCACGAATTATCTTATTAGGAATCATTTAAACGGTACACACACACACACACACACAAACACATACACAGAGTGCGTGTTTCTTGATGCCGATCGAGAGTACGTTCATGGTTTTATTTTTTTTTTTTTTTTTTTTACATTATACGTGTTAGTATGCGTGTTGTATATATACAGATAAAGAAATATAAGGAACACACTCGAGGTTCTTAGAATCAATTAGAGTTCTTTCGTTGATCTCTCTCTTTCTCTCTCTCTCTCTCTCTCTTTCTCTCTCTCTCTTTCTCTCTCTCTCTCTCTCTCTCTATGTTATGTGTTGGTTACGTCCTCGGCAACATTTTCGTCCCACACCTCATTGGCTTAACCTTCTACCAGTTGAAAAAATCATTGCACAATGCAACCACGTAACCATAGACAAGAAAGAACACTGCTTGCTCGTATTTTTTCATGTTTCAAATCTCTTGCAACTTTAAATATTTCATTTATCTTTCTTTCTTTTTTTTTGTTCTTTTTTTTAAATTTTAATTTTCAAAATCCAAATTGTTCTCGTATTATTTCAAACAACGTTCTTCATTTAAAACAGTTAACTGTGTTTGACGTATATACTCGTCATGTAGAAGTGTCACACGATTTGGTGTATTGACGAGTATACTCTTCATGTAGAAGTTGAACGATTTTTCTCATGACGAGTATACTCGTCGTGTAGAAGTTGAACGATTTTTCTCATGACGAGTATACTCGTCGTGTAGAAGTTGAACGATTTTTCTCATGACGAGTATACTC